>NC_053025.1:146778930-146916471 GCF_003073215.2 Triticum urartu
GCATCAACCCCGTGTGTAGCCGTGATGGTCTCTTTTCGGCGGAGTCCGGGAAGTGAACACGGTTCTTGTGTTATGTTTGTGCGTAAGTAGTTTCAGGATCACTTCTAGCTTCTCAAGTGTTGCGTTGCTTCTCTTCTCGCTCTTATTTGTGTATGTTAGCCACCATATATGCTTAGTGCTTGCTGCAGCTCCACCTCATTACCTAACCCTACCCATAAGCTTAAATAGTCTTGATCTCGCGGTTGTGAGATTGCTGAGTCCTCGTGACTCACGGATACTTCCGAACAGTTGCAGGTGCCGATGATACCAGTGCAAGTGACGCAACCTCAAGTGGGAGCTCGATGAAGATCTTAGTCGTTGTTTTGTGTCTTTTCCGGATGATCTGTAGTGGAGCTCAGTTGGGACGATCAGGGATCTAGCAATTGGGGTCGTCTTCTTTTATTTTGGTTCCGTAGTCGGACCTTGATTGTACTCTGGATGATGTATGTTTAACTTGTTATTTGTGTGAAGTGGCGATTGTAAGCAAACTCTTTATCCCTTTCCTATTCAGTACATGGGATTGTGTGAATATTACCCCACTTGCGACGAAACCACCATGCGGTTATGCCTCTAAGTCGTGCGTCGACATGTGGGAGATCTAGCCGCATCGTGGGTGTTACACCTCGAGTCATCTAAATGATCACGTGATCCATATCAACTAAACCATGTCCGATCATCACGTGAGATGGAGTAGTTTTCAATGGTGAACATCTCTATGTTGATCATATCTACTATATGATTCACATTTGACCTTTCGGTCTCCAGTGTTCCGAGGCCATGTCTGTACATGCTAGGCTCGTCAAGTTTAACCCGAGTATTCCGCATGTGCAAAACTGTCTTGCACCCATTGTATGTGAACGTAGAGCTTATCACACCCGATCATCACGTGGTGTGTCGGGATGACGAACTGTCGCAACGGTGCATACTCAGGGAGAACAGTTATACCTTGAAATGTAAGTGAGGGATCATCTTATAATGCTACCGCTGTACTAAGCAAAATAAGATGCATAAAAAATAAACATCACATGTAATCAAAATATGTGACATGATATGGCCATCATCATCTTGTGCCTTTGATCTCCATCTCCAAAGCACCGTCATGATTTTGATCGTCATCGGCTTGACACCTTGATCTCCATCTGTCGGCGTTCTGAGAACGGGGGTCCCCAGACTTGCCTGCTTGCGGCCCACGGCGTGGCTCTGCAGGCAGGACCGTATGGCCCATCTTCACCAACAAGGACTCAAGACCCTCGCGAGGGGCCAAGCCTCGTGAGGCAGACGATGCAAGACTTCCTTGGGAGCGGCCTCGCCATGCTGGCTCGTGAGGGGCGGAGAGATCAAGGCAAGACAAACCTCGCGAGGTTCCAGTGACGTGAGCCATGACGACCAAGGCCAGGCGGGCGCCAAGGCGGGCGCCAGCGTGCACAGTGTCCTTGTTTCCTCTTTGGTGCTAAGGAGGCAAGCGTGGGCAAGGAGTTCCGAGGCATCAAGCAAATATTTCCATATCGGTGCAATGAGACCAAGACCAGCAGGACGGCAGGACGGAGGTCACCGCGGAGCCCAAGGCAGCGTCACCACCGGAGCCTTTGGCAGGCAAAGACTACTTTTGTCAGGATAAGCTGTACTAGTTGTCCCCTTTCAAATTGGCCGTTGTGGCATCCCTTCCCGCTCAATATTTGGGAAGAGGACCAGGGCCTCTATAAATAGGACTAGCCACCATGTTAGAGGAAAAAAAGATCCATCCTCACAACCACAAGTTCACCAAGCACAAGAACACCTCTCCTCAGGAGGCTGTTCTTCCCTTTGTACTGTTCATCCTCAGCCCAAGAAGCAATCCACCACCACCACATTGGAGTAGGGTATTACACCACAACAGTGGCCCGAACCAGTATAAATCTTGTGTCTCATGTGTTGTGAGTTCGTGTGCCTATCCTAGAGATCGCGAAGTGTTTTAGGGCGTGATCGGTGAGGGAGAGATCTTCGCGCGCACCCCAGTGTTCAAACTTTAAGGGTTTTGCCGGAACCCGAAATCAGACATTTGGTGCGCCAGGTAGGGGTGCGCCGAAGCTTTCCTTCCGTCGCTCCGCGTTCCACTGCTTCGTCGCAACCATGTCGGACGCTTGTCACGCCCGAGCTGAGCGCCGGGCTACCCTCGCCGCCCGCGCCGCCCAGATGGCTCCTGTCGGCGGGCCTCCCCGTCGTTCTCCGTCACCCGCTGCCAATGCCGCCACCAACATGGCGGGGAACGAGCAGCAAGCATCCTCGTTGCACCCCTCGGTGCGACGGGACGGCCGCACCGCCACTCCATCGCTGACCCCCGCCGATTCCTCGTCTCACGCTCGTCACGCTCCCACGGATGCACGGGACGTGCTACTCATGGCGTGCGAGCTCCTACGTTACCGCCCAGTCGACGACCTCTATGAGGACTGGCTGGACTGCATCACCGAGCTTGTCAGCACCGCAGGGGGCTCCCCTGCATCGTCCCTCTCGCTGCCTCGTCCACCGCCAGCTACGGGCGACGTAGCTCACACAACACCTTCACCACCCCAGCACCAAGACGGCACCCTAGCGCCAAGATGCGTGGCTCCGCGGCGCGACCCGCCGCGCCAAGCGCCCGCGCGTGAAGAAAGAAGTTGTCAAGAAGTTCCTCGACCACAAGAGAACGCTCCACCGCTCCCCGCACTGCCGCGTCAGGATCGCTTGCCGCGGCAGGGCCATGCACCTCTTGCCGTGGTGGCGTGCGGGCGCCAAGACCAGGCTCCACCTCCACGACAGGCCCCAGTGACCACGGCCAGCTGTCACGCCTTCACCCTCGAGGTGCGTAGCGTCGCCTGGATGGGCAAGTTCAAGACGGATCTGCCTCCTCGCTACGACGGCACCCCCGACCCCGCAGAGTTCTTGCAGCTCTACGAGTTGAGCATCGAGGCGGCAAACGGCGACGAGAAAGTCATGGCGAACTGGTTCCCCATGGCACTCAAGGATGGTGCTCGTTCGTGGCTCCTAAACCTGCCTCCGGGCTCGATCTCCTCCTGGGACGAGATGCGCGACCGCTTCGCGCCAACTTCCAGGGCATTTGCGACCGCCCCCCGGCCACGGGTGACCTGCACCGCATCAAGCAACAACTGGGAGAGACCCTCCAGAAGTACATCCAGCGCTTCAACAACGTCCACCTCAAGATCCCCAAGGTGACGAAAGAGGCCATCATCTCGGCGTTCTCTGATGGCGTCCGCAACGTCAAGATGAAGAAGGAGCTCGCCATCCACGAGGAGTTGTGCACATCCCTGGAGTTGTTCAACCTGGCGACCAAGTGCACAAGGGCTGTGGAAGGGTGCCTTTCCCTTCTTGAGCTCCTGGCTGCTGACATGGAAGAGAAGAAAATCAAGGCCAAGGACGTGAAGCGCAAGGGAACGGCCGTACTCGTGGCAGAGCCGGACACGAAGCGCGGCAGGGACCAGCCTGAGTCATCCAAGAGCAGCCGACCGTTCTGCGCCTTCCCCAACGTGCACAACCACAACACCAATGATTGTCAAGAGCTCAGGGCAATTCCCGATGCACGCTTTGGTTGACACCCCGAGCGCAACGCCCGAGGCTACGGCCGAGGAGGAGGACGTGGCGGAGGACGATGTGTAACACCCTCGATGCGACTATATCTCCCACGTGTCGAGGCACGACTTAGAGGCATAATCGCATTGAAGGCATATGTCGCAAGTTAGGCAATCTTCACAACATCCCATGTAATATAAATAATAAAGGGGAGATAACATAGTTGGCTTACACTCGCCACGTCAATCAAGTACATAAATAACATTACATCATCCAAACACTCATGGCCCGACTACGGCGCCAAAATAAAAGATAACCCAACATGCGACACGGTCCCAATCACCCCCAACTGGGCACCACTACTGATCATCGGGAAAAGAAACATAGTAACGTTGAGAGTCCTCGTCGAACTCCCACTTGAGCTCAAGTGCGTCTCCTGGAGCAGAATCATCAGGCCCTGCATCTGGTGTAATAGTAATCTGTGAGCCACAGGGACTCAGCAATCTCGTACCCTCGCGATCAAGACTATTTAAGCTTATAGGTAAGGCAAGGTAAATATATGTGGAGCTGCAGCAAGCGACTAGCATATATGGTGGCTAACTTATTCGCAAAAGAGAGCGAGAAGAGGAGGCAAAGCACGAGCGAGAAACTGGAGAGCAACCTGCGCAAACATTACTCCAACACCGTGTCCACTTCCCGGACTCCGCCGAGAAGAGGCCATCACAGTAACACACTCAGTTGATTCATTTTAATTAAGTTAAGGTTCAAGTTATCTACAACCGGACATTAACAAATTCCCATCTGCCCATAACCGCGGGCACGGCTTTCGAAAGTTCAAATCCCTGTAGGGGAGTCCCAACTTAGCCCATGACAAGCTCTCACGGTCAACGAAGGAATAGACCTCCTCCCAAGACGTTCCGATCAAACTCGGTATCTCGGTTATTCAAGACACTTCGATAGGTTAAAACAAGACCAGCAACACCGCCCGAATGTGCCGACAAATCCCGATAGGAGCTGCACATATCTCTTTCTCAGGGCACAATCGGATAAGCAATCCGTACAACTAAAACCAGCCCTCGAGTTTCCCCGAGGTGGCGCTGCAAGGGGCTCTAGGTTGGACCAACACTCAGAGGAGCACTGGCCCGGGGGGGGGGGTTAAAATAAGATGACCCTTGAGTCTGCAGGACCCAAGGGAAAGAAAAGGCTAGGTAGCAAATGGTAAAACCAAGGTTGGGCATTGCTGGAAAAGCTTTAATCAAGGCGAAGTATCAAGGGGTTCCCATTATAACCCAACCGCGTAAGGAACGCAAAATCCGGGAACATAACACCGATATGACGGAAACTAGGGCGGCAAGAGTGGAACAAAACACTAGGCGAGAGGCCGAGCCTTCCACCCTTTACCAAGTATATAGATGCATTAAGATAACATGGCAATATAATGATATCCCAACAAGTAAATGAATGTTCCAACAAGGAACGGCCTCCAAACTACACCTGCAACTAGCAACGCTATAAGAGGGGCTGAGCAAAGCGGTAACATAGCCAATCAATGGTTTGCTAGGACAAGGTGGGTTAGAGGTTTGACATGGCAATTTGGGAGGCTTGAAAGGAAGTGGTAGGCATCGTAGCATTGGCATAGCAAAAGAGCGAGCAAACTAGCATAGCAAAGATAGTAGTGATTTCGAGGGTATGATCATCTTGCCTGCAAAGCTGTCAGAGTTGACTGGATCCTCGAAAGCAAAATCAACGGGCTCCTCGTTAGCAAACTCGTCTCCCGGATCTACCCAAACAAGACAAACAAGCAACAAGGATACAATCAACCACGTGCAAGGATCAAACAAGATGATGCAACGATGATATGCTATGCGGGATGCGATGCGGGATGCAAAATGCAAGATATGACAGGAAATGCAAGAACCTAGTCTCAACTTGGAAATCCAAGTGTGCCACTGGAAAAATGAGATGGAATCGCTTGAAAACGATATAAAGAACGCCGAAATCGGAGTTACGGTTTGGAAATGGCAAGAGATTCAAATATGGCACCGGTCTGCGATTTACAGCAAGTATGCATCTAAATGCAAAGAGATGAACATGCTACAGCACCCAAACATGACAACAAAATACATAGCAGGGATGCATTCAAGATTCTTAACAAAAGTCTAACACTGAGCTATGGCCAATTCATCCATTAACAGGTTCAAACAAGCATGGCAAAAATGCATATGGCAAACAGATCTCAGACTTAGTGAAATTAACACTTGTCTGGAATTTCAGATCAGGTAGCCCTCTTCGGAGCAACAAAACTACATGCTACAGGACCTGAACATGGCAAAGTAAAGCATGGAATAGAGCTACTCAAAGAGCTTAACAAAAGTCCCTTAGTGACCTTGAGCCAAAAGGGATCAGAAAATACAATTGCAAGCATGTGAACATAGCAAAAACATAATCAGTTTTCAGACTTAGTGAAAACAGACACATGCTGTAAACAGATATCAAGTAGGCATGTTTACGAGCTCGATGCACTCACTACAGTGCAAGTCATGGCAAGACAAGCATACACCCATTAAGAAGGCACAAAATTCAAGCTAGACATGGCAAGAACAATGGCATAGCCTGCACGGATAAACTACAACATCATCGGCAAAATTGCAAACAAGTTGACAATCTGCCCAGATTCACAAAGTAGCAAAAGTAGAGCTCGATTGACTCAAGCTAGGGTGCTCCATAATTGCAAACAAAGACATGGATGGATAGAGCACTACAAGATTAACAAAAAATCCTTACTGATTATCCTCAAAAGAGGCACGAATCACTAGGAAACAACATGAACATATGGCGTCATGAGATAAACAGATCAAGGACTTAGTGGAATTGCTAAGTCCCTGAAAACAGAATTAGCAAGTGCACCACTTTGCAAGCTTGCACTAGTCACCACACACATCACAAAAATACATGGGTTGCACCTATGGAAAGATGACAAAACCCTTAACAAAATATATGTAGAGCATCAGGGCATATGAAGCACACATTAATCATGGAAAAAATGACAAAAACCTAAATGGAGCAGCAGATCTGACAATTAACTCAAGTAGCCCTCTTCTAACAGCATTTCGGGCATCAAGATGAGCTCAAAAGAAAATGATGCAATGGAATGAAATGATGTACTCTCTGAGATGAACATTTTGATATGCTATATGCATGAATCGGAGCTACGGATGCAAAGTTACGGGGCTACGAACATGGCAACTTGGATCTGGAATTCCTAGGACTTAGACGAAACAAAGCACCTCCGGATCTAGGGTTTGACCCGGCACGCGAACCGAGGTCGGATCCGAGCTCGCCGGAGGGCTGGTCGGCGACGAGGGAGAGGAGGCCGGCCGAAGAGGAGGCGAGGCCGAGCAGAGGCGGCGGCAGCGGTGGGCGACCGGCGCGGCGGCGGCTCGGGTCGGCCGTGCTGGCTGGCGTCGAGCCCGAGCGGGGCGGCGGTTGCTCGGAGGAGGCGGCGGGTGAGGCTGCGGGTGGCGAGGCGGCGGCGCGCGGCGGCTGGCGGGGTCCGGTCGCCGGGGCGGAGACGGGCGCGGGCGGCGGAGAACGGGCGCGGGCGGCGGAGGCCTTTGGGCCGCGGGGGCCTAAAGCGGGCTGCCCGGGCCGGCGGTGGGGCGGTGCGACGGCGCCACGTGGCGGGCGGCGGTTGGCGGCGGTGACGAGCGGACGCGTCTGGCCGGATTCAGACGTGTCCGGCCGACGCGGGGGCGATTTCTAGGGTTTGAGAGGGAGGAGATCCGCGAATTTCGGGAGGGGGCTTTAAATAGAGGTAGAGGGAGCTAGGAGAGTCCAAATGAGGTGCGGTTTTCGGCCACGCGATCGTGATTGAACGCACTAGATGATGGAGCAGGTTTAGGTGGGTTTTGGGCCAAATTGGAGGGGTGTTGGGCTGCAACACACACGAGGCCTTTTCGGTCCCTCGATTAACCGTTGGAGTATCAAACGAAGTCCAAATGATACAAAACTTGACAGGCAGTCTACCGGTAGCAAACCAAGGCCGCTTGGCAAGTCTCGGTCCAATCCGGAAATGTTTAATCCCCACACACGAAAGAAAGGTAGAAATGACCACCGGAGGAGAACGAAGCGCCGGAATGCAAAACGGACAATGGGGAAAATGCTCGAATGCATGAGACGAACACGTATGCAAATGCAATGCACATGATGACATGATATGAGATGCATGACAACGATAATAACACATGGAGACAAAGACCCGAACCCGAGGAAATAAATTAACTTAACGCCGGAAACGGCAAGAGTTGGAGTACAAATTGGGAAAGTTACATCTGGGGTGTTACACGCTGGGACGACCATGGCCCATGCCAGGAGTGGCACGACCGACCTCGTTAGGACCGCTAGCAAGATCAGCCTCGCGAGGGCGCCTGGAGGGATCAGACTCGCGAGGATCGCCCTTAGGGCAACCCCGGCCTTCCTCCGCTGCCGCCATCACCAAGAAGGAACGACGACCACCATCAAGACGAGGGGGCTAGGGGCTTCCAGGAGCCGCGTGCTATCGCCTGCATCTTGGGCGGAGCTCAAGCCCCAGCCTCATAGCGTATCTTCAAGCAGATTGCTCGCGAGGTAAACGCGGTCCTCCCCAAGCTCGAGGCCACACGCCCGCTCAGGTGGTCCAAGTGTGCCATCACTTTCAGTTCGGTAGATCAGCTCAAGTGCGCGGCTACCGCTGGCGCTCTCCCAATGCTTTGTTCGCCCGTCATCAGCAATGTGCAAGTCACCAAGACCCTCATCGACGGCGACACAGGGCTCAACGTCCTGTCCGTCGAGACGTTCGACAACCTTCAAGTTCCTGATATGTCTCCAATGTATCTATAATTTTTTATTGTTCCATGCTATTATATTATCTGTTTTGGATATTAATGGGCTTTATTTTACAATTTTATATTATTTTTGGGACTAACCTATTAACCGGAGGCCCAGCCCAAATTGCTGTTTTTTTGCCTATTTCGGTGTTTCGCAGAAAAGGAATATCAAACGGAGTCCAAACGGAATGAAATCTTCGGGAGCGTGATTTTTGGAACAAACGTGATCCAGAGGACTTGGACTGGACGTCAAGCAATCAACGAGGCGGCCAAGACGCAGGGGCATGACTAACCCCCTGGGCGCGCCCTCCCCCTCGTGGGCCCCTCGTGGCTCCACTAACCTACTTCTTCCTCCTATATATACCTATGTACCCCGAAAACATCCAGAAGCACCACGAAACCCTATTTCCACCACCGCAACCTTCTGTACCCAAGAGATCCCATCTTGGGGCCTTTTCGGATCTCCGCGGGAGGGGGCATTGATCACAGAGGGCCTCTACATCAACTCCATGGCCCCTCCGATGATGTGTGAGTAGTTTACCTCAGACCTTCGGGTCCACAGTTATTAGCTAGATGGCTTCTTCTCTCTCTTTGGATCTCAATACAAAGTTCTCCTCGATTCTCTTGGAGATCTATTCAATGTAATCTTCTTTTGCGGTGTGTTTGTCGAGATCCGATGAATTTTGGGTTTGTGATCAAGTCTATCTATGAACAATATTTGAATCTTCTCTGAATTCTTTTATGTAAGATTGTTATCTTTGCAAGTCTCTTTGAATTTTCAGTTTGGTTTGGCCTACTAGAATGATCTTTCTTGCAATGGGAGAAGTGCTTAGCTTTGGGTTCAATCTTGCAGTGCTCGATCCCAGTGACAGAAAGGGAAACGACACGTATTGTATTGTTGCCATCGAGGATAAAAATATGGGGTTTATATCATATTGCATGTTTATCCCCCTACATCATGTCATCTTGCTTAACGTGTTACTCTGTTCTTATGAACTTAATACTCTAGATGCATGCTGGATAGCGGTCGATGTGTGGAGTAATAGTAGTAGATGCAGGTAGGAGTCATTTTACTTGTCACGGACGTGATGCCTATATACATGATCATACCTAAATAATGTTTGTTCCAAGTGTGGAAAAAGGATAGTAACATTGTCCCTTCTCTCTTTTTCTCTCATTTTTTTCTTTTGGCCTCTTTTCTCTCTCTTTTTTATTTTATTTTATTTTTCGTCCGGAGTCTCATCCCAACTTGTGGGGGAATCATAGTCTCCATCATCCTTTCCTTACATGGGATAATTCTCTAATGATGATCATCACACTTTTATTTACATACAAATCAAGAATTACAACTCAATACTTAGAATAAAATATGACTCTATGTGAATGCCTCCGGCGGTGTACCGGGATTGCGATGAATCAAGAGTGACATGTATGAAAAAATTATGAACGGTGGCTTTGCCACAAATACGATGTCAACTACATGATCATGCAAAGCAATATGACAATGTTGATGCGTGTCATAATAAATGGAACGGTGGAAAGTTGCATGGCAATATATCTCGGAATGGCTATGGAAATGCCATAATAGGTAGGTATGGTGGCTGTTTTCAGGAAGATATAAGGAGGCTTATGTGTGATAGAGCGTATCATATCACGGGGTTTGGATGCACCGGCGAAGTTTGCACCAACTCTCAAGGTGAGAAAGGGCAATGCACGGTACCGAAGAGGCTAGCAATGATGGAAGGGTGAGAGTGCGTATAATCCATTGACTCAACATTAGTCATAAAGAACTCACATACTTATTGCAAAAATCTACAAGTCATCAAAACCAAGCACTACGTGCATGCTCCTAGGGGGATAGATTGGTAGGAAAAGACCATCGCTCGTCCCCGACCGCCACTCATAAGGAAAGCAATCAAAGAACACCCCATGATTCAAATTTGTCACATAACGTTTACCATACGTGCATGCTATGGGACTTGCCAACTTCAACACAAGTATTCATCAATTTCGCAAAAGGAAATACTTACGCTGCTTTGCTGCATCACCCTTTCCTCTTTAAGGGAAAACCAACGCATGCTCAAGAGGTAGCAGTGCCATACGATCAGCTTCAGTCCACTAAGCCCTTCTCGGACGTGACTGACGGCTCCGCGGCGCCGATAGGGCAGGTCCGCCTTCCCATCACCTTTGGAGAACGTAACAACTACCGCACCGAGCTCATTGACTTCGACGTTGCCCACATCCATTTGTCGTACAATGCCATCCTCAGGTATCCAGCCCTGGCCAAGTTCATGGCAGTGACGCACCACGGCTACAACGTCCTCAAGATGCCAGGGAGCGGCGGGATCATCACAGCCCCCTGCGAAGAAAGAGATTCGGTGTGCTCCCTCGAGCGCGCCTTCCAAGCAGCGTCAATCGAACACCCCGACAACAATGCAGCTCGGCACCCTCCAGAGGTCGTCCCCAAGAAGAAGAAGCAGCTACTCTGTGCCGGACCTCGGGAGGGCAGCGCCGCTAGTGGTACCTCGTCAGGATCAGCGCCCGCACCTAGGGCGCCTCCCTCTATCGCATAGGAAGGCGCGCCCGACGCCCTCCTCGAGCAGGGCTCGGGGGCTCTCTTCTGGAGGTCCTCAAACCTTTCCAACGTCGCGAGGGAGGCGCTCGGGCACCACTTGGATACGTGCTTCGCGGCACGTCTCCCTCAGGAGGACACTGGGCAAGGAGCGCCCTGCGCTCAGGAGTTCATCACCAAGGTATCTCAGGAGCTTCAGCAAGCAAGAGCAATACGCGGTGACTGCCGCCCACCTGGCGTTCCTCCCCACCCAGGCGAGGGTGGTGAGCTGCGCGTCTGCATCGACATACCAGGGCTCAACCGAGCCACATCTCAGGAGCGCTTCTGGCCTTCGCGTGTTGGGCGTTGTGAAGGTCCACTTCACAGGTATGTTCGCATGCCATTCGGCCTGCCGAGCATGGATGCTGCCTTTCAGCGCAACCTATGGAGCATCATGGCGGGTAAGGAGGCCAGGCACCCCGCAGTCATGGTGGAGATGGAGACGGTCCTCAGGAGACCGCCCGAGCCTCCAGAGCCTCCTGAGGCTCAGGGCCCCGGTGGCTCGTGAGGAGCAACCCCTGCGCCACGCATCTTCAGCTGCCCCAACATGCCTTCAACAACAGAACCAGGTGACACTTTCCAAGTTTATTTAGCTGGGAGCGCCCCAAGGCTGCATCGTTCCCAGGCCGCGCGGGTCTGTCCCTGTGGCATGTACCCCCCCCCCCTTTTTTATATCTTTAGCTTACCTTGCTGGGGGCACCCCTCGGGCTGCATCATCCCCAAGCCGCTCGGGCCTGACCCAGTGGCATGTATCGTTCATGCATTTACCTGGGCTAGTTTGCTTTCCATGCTTAATCTATCTATGACTATCACCTGCTTGATTGTCACCCACCATGGGAGCCGCGCGCCGGTCGTCTTTCTTCAGGACCCTTCGCGTGAGAGGGTTAGGCATGGCGTCTGTGCTTGGGCCCGTCCCTGCAGCGTCGATAAATCCAACGGCTGAGCTCTGTCTGGCGGGCCGGCCCCATTCACGTCACCTCCTGGGGCCGTTGGTGCTCGGCCTTCTCACGCGATAACCTCAGGAGATTTGTCCGGTGCAGGTTGTCTGACCACCTCGCAGGACCAACACAGCAAACAAGAATTAAGACCAGGCGCAACCCGCCTTGAGGTAGGGCCTCGTGAGTCTCGTGCTGGCTCACGAGTGCCCAGACACACCTCGTCTAGCCCTGCCGTGCAAGCCACATGTCAGGGCGGGGCTGTACATGCCCCGAGGGGCTCTCTGCAGTAGGGAGTCCCCTCCCACGTACCAGTGGAAGTACCATGCTCCGCGCTGGCAGTCAACACTGCCGAGGAGTGCCTATGCCCGTGCAAGTGCGGAAGTGCGATGGTCCGTCCTGTGATAAAGAACTGAGGCGGCCTCACGGCTGTATCAACCTCAGGGAGCCTCCGGGCTCAGTGTCTGGCCTCACCGCAACACCTCCCCTCGGGAGAGCCGCGCGAGGGGGCTGGGCATGAGGGTTGCGCTCAGGTCACGCCCAAGCATACGGCACCCTGCCAGGTCCCGCGGACCTGGTCGTCGCGCGCCCTCCCAAGCGCAGCCAAGGTATGAAGGTCGTTTTAACGTCAAGAGGGACTCATGAGCATCACGCTCAGGAGCCTAACTAATTGCGTAGCCCCTCACTCCTTTGCCCGTTCTGCTGATCCGTTCAGACCAATGGTGGCTGAGGTATGCGTGGGGTCGGGCCCTGCCGACGTAGAGCACTAGACCTACCATTACATCTCCTTTCCACAAGCTGTTTGCGTGTCAAGGGGGACTCCTGAGCAGCGCGACTCAGGAGCCTAACTGATCATGTAGCCCCTCACGCCTTGGTCCGTCCTGGTTATCCAGTCGGCCCAACGGCGGCTGAGGTATGCGCGGGGTTGGGCTCTGCTGACATCGAACGTAAAGCAAATGGGAAGGAAATCACAAAATCTCAAAGCAAATATTACAAGACATATTGTTCTCCGAATATCAATCACAAGTTTAAACGCCTCCACGAGGCACGCTACATGCTGCAGGAGTTTCAACCGGAAAGGAGCCGCAAGCCAGTCATCCCTGGATACCGCCGGCACCCGCAAGAGGCGCCCCCTCCTGGGTGGCGTCCCCTTCACCTGCACCACCGGTCGAAGGCGTGGGGGCGAAGGCGTCGAACTTCTTCAGCAGGGCTTCCACCTAACCTTTCACGGCTGCGGCGGCGGCTGCGCGGTGTTTCATCAGCCACGGGCTCCAGTAGCTCGTCAAGGCGGGCGGCAGGATCGCGAAGATGGAGGTGGCTAAAGACGCGCATCAGCGCAGCTGAAGAAAGGACGCGAGCCTCTTCCTCTGCCATGGGGACGATGCCGCTCACGACTTCCTCAAGCGCCTTGACCAAGTAGGGAAGCAACTAGGTGGGGCCGTCCTCATCGGTGGCCAGCGGCTTCTCCAAGCCCTTCTCATAGAGTGTCTTCACAGCCTTGCGAGACCTCTTTTCGAGAAGCGCGAAGGCCGCGCGGTCCTCGGCCAGAACCTTCATCTTGGCGTCAAGTTCGGCTTTCTCCGCCTGCACCTTTTGCTCCAGCTCCTCTAGCCGGTCGCGACCCTTGACGGCATCCTCCCGGGCCTTCATCCTCCCTTCCTCCACCTTACGGCCACGGGCATCTTCAGCACGCTCTTCACGCAGGATCTTCAGCTTGGCCTCCAGCACCCGGCAGAGACCTTGGACGGCCTCGGCGTCCTTCAGTGCCGCCTCGTGAGCAACTATTGCCTGAGTTGCGGCTCGCTTCTCCCCCTCAGAGGTCGCCGTGACCCGGCTCAGTGGCGCCCGAACGGACACGTCAGAATGAAGCCAGCCAGAGACCAGCTCCAGGCGCCCAGCCGCCAGGAGGGGTTCGGCGCTCTGGAGATCTTCTCGCAGCTGGGCCATCTTAGAAAGGGCCCGCTCCAGGATGTCAGGAGAAGTAGAGGAACCTGGGGCCAGCAACACGACAAAAGGAGGAGGAAGAGGTGTCGTCGTCACCATGGCCTGGGAGGCTGGAAGCTTCTGAGCCTCTTGGACCTCAACACCCTAGCCGGATTCTGGCACCTCCCGAGTTAGCGGGGCCTCGGGGGCTAACTTCTCCTGAGGATGCTCCACCCAACCTCGCGAGGATGATCGGGCTGGAGAAGCACGAGCACCATCCCCACCTTTGCTCATGGAGAGGGGCGCAGCCGCAGGAGGCGACCTGGGCTCAAGCAACACCACTTCGCCCTCCCTTCTCCTCTTCACCGGAGGTGTCGGCCTAGTTACACAACAAGGAAGAAGAGTCAGAAACAAGCATCAGCAGCAAGAACAAGGCAGGACGAGAACACTTACTGATCCACCGTGGTGGACTCCCTCCGTGTTGGGAGCTTGAAGCCGGAGAGCTTCGCGACCCGAGGCGCGGGCGCGCCAGCTCCGAGAGCAGAAGCAGGAGTAGCAGCTAGGCCGGAAGCGGCTCCAGGCGGCGCCGGAGCAGAAGCAGCATCCCGGGAGATCAGTGCTGATCGGTCCCTCGTCAGGATTACGGGTGGCTCTTCCTTCTCCTGGCGGGTGTCAGCCTCGTCATCGTCAGGAAGGGTGTGGAGGTTGTCAGCTTTTATCAAGGGGGAGATCTCCCCCGTCCCTTCGGGGGTCATCTCCGAGTCTTCCTCCTCCTCCTCTTCCTCCCCGCGGGACTCACCAGAAGACAGCTCCACCGGCGTCAGCGCCGCAGGGGCCCCGGTGGGCTCCAGCGGCACCAGCCCGCGCCCGTCAAAGGTCGGCACGGCGACCACGGCCTTGGCGCGGGTGGCGGCTGATGACCCACAAGTATAGGGGGTCTATCGTAGTCCTTTCGATAAGTAAGAGTGTCAGACCCAACGAGGAGCAGAAGGAAATCATAAGCAGTTTTCAGCAAGGTATTCTCTGCAAGCACTGAAATTATAGGTAATAGATAGTTTTGTGATAAGATAATTTGTAACGAGCAACAAGTAACAAAAGTAAATAAAGTGCAGCAAGGTGGCCCAATCCTTTTTGTGGCAAAGGACAAGCCTGGACAAACTCTTATATAGAGAAAAGCGCTCTCGAGGACACATGGGAATTATCGTCAAGCTAGTTTTCATCACGATCATATGATTCGCGTTCGGTACTTTGATAATTTGGTATGTGGGTGGACCGGTGCTTGGGTACTGTCCTTACTTGGACAAGAATCCCACTTATGATTAACCTCTATTGCAAGCATCCGCAACTACAACAAAAGTATTAAGGTAAACCTAACCATAGCATGAAACATATGGATCCAAATCATCCCCTTACGAAGCAACGCATAAACTAGGGTTTAAGCTTCTATCACTCTAGCAACCCATCATCTACTTATTACTTCCCAATGCCTTCCTCTAGGCCCAAATAATGGTGAAGTGTCATGTAGTCAACGTTCACGTAACACCACTAGAGGAGAGACAACATACATCTCGTCAAAATATCGAACGAATACCAAATTCACATGACTACTAATAGCAAGACTTCAACCATGTCCTCAGGAAGAAACGTAACTACTCAAAAAGCATATTCATGTTCATAATTAGAGGGGTATTAATGTGCATATAGGATCTGAACATATGATCTTCCACCAAATAAACCAACTAGCATCAACTACAAGGAGTAATCAACACTACTAGCAACCTACAGGTACCAATCCCAAACTTAGAGACAAGAATTGGATACAAGAGATGAACTAGGGTTTGAGATGAGATGGTGCTGGTGAAGATGTTGATGGAGATTGGCCCCCTCCTAGTGAGAGGAGCGTTGGTGATGACGATGGTGATGATTTCCCCCTCCTGGAGGGAAGTGTCCCCGGAAGAACAGCTCCGCCGGAGCCCTAGATTGGTTCTGCCAAGGTTCCGCCTCGTGGCGGCGGAGTCTCGTCCCGAAAGCTTGCTTATGATTTTTTCCTCAGCAAAAGACTCCATATAGCAGAAGATGGGTATCGGAGGGCCACCAGGGGGCCCACGAGGCAGGGGGCGCGCCCAGGGGGTAGGGCGCGCCCCCCACCCTCGTGGCTGGTGAGTGGGCCCCCTCTGGTACTTCTTGCGCTCAATATTTTTTATATATTCTGAAAATAACTTCCATGAAGTTTCAGGACTTTTGGAGCTATGCAGAATAGGTCTCTAATATTTGCTCCTTTTCCATCCCAGAATCCCAGCTGCCGATATTCTCCCTCTTTATGTAAACCTTGTAAAATAAGAGAGAATAGGCATAAGTATTGTGACATAATGTGTAATAACAGCCCATAATGCAACAAATATTGATATAAAAGCATGATGCAAAATGGACGTATCAACTCCCCCAAGCTTAGACCTCGCTTGTCCTCAAGCGAAAGCCGAAATCGAAAAATATGTCCACATGTTTAGAGATAGAGGTGTCAATAAAAATAAAATACGGACATGAGGGCATCATGATCATTCTTAGAACAACAACTTATATAATTATTTTCATATGATCTCTTATGATAGAGTAATAATTCAATCACAATTTCAAGTATGAATCATAAACTTCATTGAAAACTAACAAACTATAATCTCAGTCATTGGAGAAATTGCAATTTATCATAACATAGGAAAGAGTCAATATAAGAGCTTTTCAGCAAGTCCATATACTCAACTATCATATAGTCTTTCAAAATTGCTAACACTCACATAATACTTGTGGGTATGGAGTTTTAATCGGACATAGAGAAAGATAGGGGCTTATAGTTCTGCCTCCCAACGTTTTACCTGAAGGGTAATGTCAACAATAATAGTTCATGAAAACTCACATCCAACTAGCCATATATACCAGGATCTTTCCAACATATTGTGCTTGCCAAAAGATAAAATGTAAAAGGAAAGGTGAAGATCACCATGACTCTTATGTAAGGTGGGAGTTAAAAGTAAAAGATGGGCCCTTCGCAGAGGGAAGCAGAGGTTGTCATGCGCTTTTATGGTTGGATGCACAAAATCTTAATGCGAAAGAACGTCACTTTATATTACCACTTGTGATATAGACCTTTATTATGCAGTCCATCACTTTTATTTCTTCCACATCACAAGATCGTATAAATCTTATTTTCTCCCACACTAATAAGTCATACATATTTAGAGAGCAATTTTTATTGCTTACACCGATGACAACTTACTTGAAGGATCTTACTCAATCCATAGGCAGATATGGTGGACTCTCATGGCAAAACCGGGTTTAAGGGTATTTGGAAGCACAAGTAGTATCTCTACTTGATGCAAAGAATTTGGCTAGCATGAGGGGGAAAGGCAAGCTCAATCATGTTGGATGATCCATGGCAATACAATTTATCATAGATGTATGAAAACATAACCCATTACGTTGTCTTCCTTGTCCAACGACAACACTTTAGCATATCATATTTTAATGAGTGCTCACAATCATAAAAGATGTCCAAGATAGTATATTTATATGTGAAGACCTCTCTTTCTTTATTACTTCCTATTAATTGCAACGATGACCAAAACTATGTTTGTCAACTCTCAACAACTTTTATTCATCATACTCTTTATATGTGAGATCATTACTCCCCATAAGATCCATATGATCTCTTTTATTTCTTTTTATTCTTTTCTCTTTTCTTTTATTCACTCAAGATCATGGAAAATAATCAAGCCCTTGAATCAACACTAATCTTTATTATATAGCTCACGGACTCGATTACATAGAGGGATCATAAAGCAAAACTCACAACTAGATCATACTAAAACTTTATTCTACTAGCTCAAGATATTATCAAAAGGATCGAACTAAGAAAAACGGTAGAGATAAAAGTGATGGTGATACGATACCGGGGTACTCCCCCAAGCTTGGCAGTTGCCAAGGGGCGTGCCCATACCAGATACTCAATTCTTCTTTGTTGGTGGAGAGGGTGGAGTTGTTGATGATGTAGGCTTGTCGTCCCTCTTCCAAGGCATAGGCTCACCATCATAGAAGGATGACCGAGTCTCCTGAATCCTCAAATCTGTAGCCAAACTCATCCTCTTGAATCTATACTCATACTCACAGTTTTGATTTTGCAGGTCATAGATCTGGGCTTGGAGGTGCTCGATTTTCTCGTGAAGCTTGAAGATGGCCTCCCCAATGTCCTTGACATCCAGCTTGTGGTTGTTGGTGAACTCCGTGATCATAATGTGATTGGAGTCGAGTCCACGCTCCACCATCTCCTGACACTTGAAAACTTGTTGCTTCAATGCCTCGAGCCTTGTCTCCATGCTTCTGGTCCTCCTTGGTCCCTCAATATCGCGGATGTGCAACAACCCCTCACGCATCTCAATGGTTTGAGGGTGTTGCAGCACCTCCGTGAGGTAGGGGTTGATGACCTTCTCGAAGAACTTGTCCTTGGGGGCACTTGAAGACGACATGACGACCTAGATCTGTCAGAAAAACAGCTCGAAACAAAGACGAGAGATATTTGCGTGATACAGGAGTCAAAACCTCTGGGAGATTATATAATGAATTTTACCGACCAAAATATGTAACGTGCAAGAAAACGGAGTTCGTAGAGCACACGAGTTGCCCACGACGTAGGGGGGCGCACCCTACACCCTCGTGGAGCCCTCGTGTCCTTCCCGGACTACTTCTTATTTTTCTATTTTTCAAAATATTCCAAAACGGAGAAGAATTGTCATTAGAACTGTTTTGGAGTCAGTTTACTTACCATACCACATACCTATTCCTTTTCGGAGTCTGAAACATTTAGGAAAGTGTCCCTTATGTATTCCGTCGGGGTTACGGTTTCAATAACATTGGTTTCAACATTTATAGGATTACCTGAGATATAATGTTTGACTCTTTGACCGTTCACCACCTTCGGATTTGTGGCTTTGAAGTTGTTGATTTTTATGGCACCGAAACGATAGACCTCCTCGATAACGTAAGGACCTTCCCATTTAGAAAGAAGATTTCCTGCGAAAAATCTTAAACGATAGTTGTATAGCAATACAGAATCACCTACATTAAACTCACGCTTTTGTATTCTTTTGTCATGCCATCTTTTAACTTTTTCTTTAAACAATTTGGCATTCTCATAGGCTTGGGTTCTCCATTCATCAAGTGAGCTAATGTCAAATAACCTCTTCTCACCAGCAAGTTTGAAATCATAATTGAGCTCTTTAATAGCTCAATAAGCCTTATGTTCTAGTTCGAGAGGTAAGTGACATGCTTTTCCATAAACCATTTTATACGGAGACATACCCATAGGATTTTTATATGCAGTTCTATAGGCCCATAATGCATCATCAAGTTTATTGGACCAATTCTTTCTAGATCTATTAACAGTCAAAATTAATTTGAGTTCTCTATTGCTCAATTCTACTTGACCACTAGACTGTGGGTGATAAGGAGATGCAATTCTATGATTAACATCATACTTAGCAAGCATTTTACAAAAAACACCATGAATAAAATGTGAACCACCATCAGAAATTAAATATCTAGGGACTCCAAACCTCGGAAAAATAACTTCTTTAAGCATCTTAATAGAGGTGTTATGATCAGCACTACTAGTTGGAATAGCTTCTACCCACTTAGTAACGTAATCAACAGCAAGTAAAATATGTGTATATCCATTAGAGGCAGGAAAAGGTCCCATATAATCAAAGCCCCAAACATCAAACGGTTCAATAACAAGTGAATAATTCATAGGCATTTGTTGACGTCTACTAATATTACCAATTCTTTGACATTCATCACAAGATAAGACAAACTTACAGGCATCCTTGAAGAGAGTAGGCCAATAAAAACTGGATTGCAATACCTTATGTGCAGTTCTATCTCCAGCATGGTGTCTTCCATAAGCTTCGGAGTGACACTTGCGTAGGATCTGTTCTTGTTGCTCAGGTACACAATGTCTAATAACACCATCTACTCCTTTATAAAAATGTGAGTCATCCCAAAAGTAATGTCTTAAATCATAGAAAAACTTTTTCTTTTGCTGGTATGTGAAGCTAGGTGGTATGAATTTAGCAACAATGTAATTAGCATAATGAGCATACCATGGAGCAGTATGAGAAGCATTTATGACATTTAATTGTTCATCAGCAAAGCTATCATCAATAGGTAGTGGGTCATCATGAACATTTTCTAACCTAGACAAGTTGTTTGCAACGGGGTTCTCAGCTCCCTTTCTATCAATAATATGCAAATCAAATTCTTGTAGCAAGAGAACCCATCTAATAAGTCTAGGTTTAGCATCCTTCTTTTCCATAAGATATTTAATAGTAGCATGATCCATGTGAATAGTTACTTTAGATTCAACAATATAAGGTCTGAACTTATCACAAGCAAATACAACTGCTAAGAATTCTTTTTTAGTAGTAGCATAATTTCTCTAGGCATTGTCTAGAGTTTTACTAGCATATTGAATAACATTTAATTTCTTATCAACTCTTTGCCCTAGAACAACACCTACTACATAATCACTAGCATCGCACATAATTTCAAAAGGTAAATTCCAATTAGGTGCCTGAACGATAGGTGTAGAGATTAATGCTTTCTTAAGTATTTAAAATGCTTCTACACAATCATAGTCAAAGACGAATGATATATCTTTTTGTAATAAATTAGTCAGAGGCCGAGAAATTTTTGAGAAGTCCTTAATGAATCTCCTATAAAAGCCGACATGACCAAGGAAACTTCTTATACCTTTGATGTCCTTGGGACACGTCATCTTTTCAATAGCATCAACTTTAGCTTTATCAACTTCAATGCCTCTTTCAGAAATTTTGTGCCCCAAGACAATACCTTCATTAACCATAAAGTGGCATTTCTCCCAATTCAAGACAAGGTTAGTTTCTTCACATCTCTGCAAAACTCGATCAAGGTTTCTTAAGCAATCATCAAAAGAGGATCAATAAACGGAGAAGTCATCCATGAATACGTCACATATCTTTTCACAAAAGTCAGAGAATATAGACATCATGCATCTTTGAAAGGTAGCCGGTGCATTACATAAACCAAAAGGCATACGTCTATAAGCAAAAGTACCGAAAGGGCAAGTAAAAGTGGTCTTAGATTGATCATCAGCGGATACATGTATTTGAGAGAAACCAGAATAACAATCTAGAAAGGAAAAATGTGTATGCTTGGATAATCTTTATGGCATTTGATCAATAAAAGTTAAGGGGTAATGATCTTTTTTAGTAGCCTTATTTAATTTGCGGAAATCAATTACCATACTATAACCTGTAATAATTCTTTGCGGAATCAATTCATCTTTATCATTAGGAACGACAGTGATACCTCCCTTCTTAGGAACACAATGGACATGACTTACCCACTGACTATCAGCAACAAGATAAATTATACCTGCCTCAAGGAGCTTTAGTATTTCTTTTCTTACCACTTCTTTCATCTTAGGATTCAGTCGTCGTTGGTGATCAAAAACCGGTTTGGCATCTTTTTCCAAATTTATTTTGTGTTGACATAGAGTGGGACTAATGCCCTTAAGATCATCAAGAGTATATCCAATAGCAGCACGGTGCTTCTTCAGAGTTTTCAATAATTTTTCTTCCTCCTTCTCTGAAAGGTTAGCACTAATAATAACAGTATATATCTTCTTTTCATCAAGATAAGCATATTTAAGAGTATCACGCAATGGTTTAAGCTCAAACACAGGATCACCCTTGGGTGGAGGAGGATCCCCTAAGATTTCAACAGGCAAGGTGTGTTTCAGAATAGGTCCCTGTTTAAAGAACACCTCATCTATTTCCCTTCTTTCATTCATAAACATATCATTTTCATGGTCTAGCAAATATTGTTCTAAAGGATCACTAGGAGGTACGGAAATAGAAGCAAGACCAATAATTTCATCTTTACTAGGCAATTCCTCTTCACGGTGTCGTCTAAGAAATTTAGAAAAGTTGAACTCATGAGACATATCACCTAAACCAATAGTAACAACATCCTTTTTGCAGTCTATCCTAGCATTAATAGTGTTTAAGAAGGGTCTACCAAACATAATGGGACAAAAGCTATCTTGTGGGGAACCAAGAACAAGAAAATCAGTAGGATATTTAGTTTTCCCACACAAGACTTCAACATCTCTAACAATCCCCATTGGTGAAATAGTATCTCTATTGGCAGGTTTAATTGTGACATCAATATCTTCTAACTCAGCAGGTGCAATATCATGCATAATTTCTCTGTATAAGTCAATAGGTATTACACTAGCACAAGCACCCATATCACACAAGCCATGATAACAATGATCTCCTATTTTAACAGAAATAACAGGCATGCCTACCACATGTCTATGTTTATCTTTAACACAAGGTTTAGCAATTCTAGCAGTTTCATCACAGAAATAAATAACATGCCCATCAATATTATCAGCCAAGAGATCCTTAACAATAGCAATATTAGGTTCAACTTTAACTTGCTCAGGAGGTGTATAGGTTCTAATATTGCTTTTAGGAACCACAGTTGAAGCTTTAGCATGATCTTTTATCCTAACAGGAAAAGGTGGTTTCTCAACATAAGCAGTAGGAACAATAGGATCATTATAAGTGATAGTATTTTCTTCAACATTAATAGGTGAAGCTACTTTTACTTCTATGGGAGGATGACATTTAAATCACTTATCCTTAGGGAGATCAATATGAGTAGCAAAAGATTCATAGAAAGAAGCTACTATCTCAGAGTCAAGTCCATATTTAGTGCTAAATTTACGGAAAACATCAGTATCTGTTGGGGATATTACTACTGGACGTAAACCGGCCACGAGTAGCCGGGTTAACTCTACGAAGATTAGAAGCCCATGAAGACGTAAGGGTGATGGCGCTTTAAGGAGGCCCAAGGCCCAAATGCGAGTTAAGGCCTGTAGATGTAAACCGACTTTCTCATGTAACTTGCATTGTAAGATAGGAAGGATAGAGACCGAGTCGTACACGTTTATCATCTGGCCTTGGGATTCTGTAAACCGGCGGGCGTCAACCTGTGTATATAAAGGGATGACCCGGCCGCGGTTTAGGGACAACAAACAACAACTCGAGAGCCAGGCAAAGCGGATTCGCTCCCTGGTCATCGAAACCCTAGCAATACCAACACAACTAGATGTAGGCTTTTACCTTCATTGAAGGGGCCGAACTAGTATAAAAACTCTCGTGTCCCTTCTCCGGTTTAACCCCTTTAAACTAACCCATAGCGATGGCTCCACGACTAAGTCCTTTCACGAGGACATCTACCGTGACAAAACCACAACAGTTGGCGCCCACCGTGGGGCTATCGCACGATGGTTTCGAGTTCTTGAAGGGCAGTTTCGAAGGACTCAAGGGTTACTCCATGGGCCGGATGACTAAGAGTTGTCGCGGCAAGCTCTACATCGACGACGCAGGGATGGGGTCCCGAGGCCGGTTCAGTTGAATACGGGTACCGGGTCCCCTTTGGCGGAATTCACGTCTTCATTGGCAAGATCGGCGAACCGGGCCCTAAGCCGGACACCTGCACCGACATCATCGAGACGGCTCAGCATGCAAGCCCTTCCCAGGTTCAGCCCGTAGCAAGGCATGTTTTTGTAGGTGCCATCCGTGGAGCGGAGTATGAGGATGGACCGGCATCTAAAGGAGAAACCCCTATCCGTTCCGATGACGAGTCTTCAACCGGAGAGACCGAGTCGCTGTATCAGCTGCAGGACGGCCGGATTAGTGGAGGTTCCGATGGCAACAGTATTCCGGACCCCCTCGATCTGCCAAGCCGGGCCACGGTCTTCATGGCCAGTACACAACAAGCGCAACACTCTTCTACCGCCGTGGCAATGCTCTCCGGTTCAGCAACAGCAACGCCAGACGGAGTAGGGGGCTCGGCACCGCCTCCGGCTCAGGTTTTGTCTGATTTGTTCGACACCTTGGCAACATTGCTGGCAGCAGAGGTGGAGGCAGCAAACCAGAATCAGCACAACATGGAGATTGCGAAGGTAAGGATCAGATAGCTCAGGCTAAGGCGGACTTGGCAGCAGAGAACGCCAGGATGGCTACAGAATGGGCCGAGTTAGAAGCTCAGGCCTACCGGCTTAGGCTGGATCAGAGTGCCTCAGATGATGTCATGAGCAGGAGATACCGGTCGCACCTCCCGCCGGGTTATGAGCCAAGGAACCTCTTCAACACACCAGGAGCGGGAACTAGTAACCAGCCGGTGGTAAACCGGACTGAGGCACCGGGAACAGGAGCGACGGTTCAGCCGCGGGTGATGAACCCGCCTCGTCAGAACAACATTGTGCCACAGTATGTTCCGACGCCCCCGGGGCATTACTCCAACCCGTTGGATAACATTGTGGCCACCGCTTCACGATTGGCAGCCCTCCCAACTGACGGCGAGTCACCAGTGGCAATTGAGACACGACGGGCTAGAGAGCTCCTTCAAACAGCTTTAAACCAACAGCAGGCTTATTCGCATAGTCGCGAGAGGATTCACTACACACCCTGTCCAAGTCAGAGCTACACCAGGCACGTCGAGGATGAACCGGCCGTGTCAAGTAGTGCACATCACCGTAACTCGCCGCGAGGGAATAACCTGGCAGGTGGTGGTGCTAATGCACATGATGTGGTGGATCATGGTCGTGCACGTCGAGAAGCCGAGTTAGCAGCACAACATGCGGCTCGTCAGCTTACTCCGGTTCGCCATACCGCTTCAATGAAGCCAGGTGTGGTCTTCAGTTCTTTGGGGGTGCCATGCCTCACCCCAGCCTTGCGCAATGTACGACTGCCCAAAGATTTCAAAGGCCCTCGCAAGGTACCCAATTACACCGCCTATTTGCAACCAGAGTCATGGGTTGAGAGTTTTGAGATGGAAATGGAGATGCTGGATGTGGATGAAGCGGTGTGTGCTAAGTATTTCACCAAGATGTTGGAAGGAACGGCCCATACCTGGTTAAAGAGCCTACCGGCTAACTCCATTGCGTCATGGGCCGAGTTGAAGAGCCGGTTTATCCAGAATTTCAAGGATACATGTAAGCAGCCCATGTCAATTGTGGACCTAGCCGCTTGTGTTCAGGAAGAGGGGGAGTCTACGACCCATTGGGTGAAGCGAGTCTCAGCCATTCAGCATTCATCAAACCGCATCAACGCGGATACATCAGTTTTAACGTTGGAAGGCAATTGCCGGTTTATGGCATTAAAGCTGAAGCTAGGGAGGCTCAAACGTCACTGCAATGACATGTCAACCCTTATGGCTCCTTTGGTGAAATATGCCGATTCAGATAGTACCAAAGACCCTGAGTCCGAGGATGACAAATCGGGGAAGGGGAAAAAGAACGGCAATACCAAGGGGCAGCAGCATAATCCGGCAGGTCATGGGAATAATGGCAAGCGCAAGGCAGACAATAGTTTGAAATTTGTGGCCAACTCAAAGGATCGAGAAGACGTGTCTAGAGGGGGGGGTGATTAGACACTAAGTGCTAAAAGTTGCAGTTTTTAAATTCTTTAGGTTGAAATGGAGTTCAGGCACAAGTTTAACAAACACAATACATATCAAGCAAGCATGCAAAGAGTATATGAGCAGCGGAAAGTAAAGCATGCAACTTGCAAGAATGTAAAGAGAAGGGTTTGGAAGATTCAAACGCAATTGGAGACACAGATGTTTTTGTCGTGGTTCCGATAGGTGGTGCTATCGTACATCCACGTTGATGGAGACTTCAACCCATGAAGGGTAATGGTTGCACGAGTCCACGAAGGGTCCACGAAGAAGCAACCTTGTCTATCCCACCATGGCCATCGCCCACGAAGGACTTGCCTCACTAGCAGTAGATCTTCACGAAGTAGGCGATCTCCTTGCCCTTACAAACTCCTTGGTTCAACTCCACAATCTTGTCGGAGCCTCCCAAGTGACACCTAGCCAATCTAGGAGACACCACTCTCCAAGAAGTAACAAATGGTGTGTTGATGATGAAATCCTTGCTCTTGTGCTTCAAATGATAGTCTCCCCAACACTCAACTCTCTCTCACGAGATTTGGATTTAGTGGAAAGAAGATTTGAGTGGAAAGCAACTTGGAGAAGACTAGAGATCAAGATTCATATGGTAGGAATGGAATATCTTGGTCTCAACACAAGTGTAGGTGGTTCTCTCTCAGAAAATATAGGTTGGAAGTGTACGTTTGTTCTGATGGGTCTCTCCACAAATGAAGAGGAGGTGGAGGGGTATATATAGCCTCCACACAAAATCTAACCGTTACACATAACTTTCCAAACTCGGTGGGACCGAATGGTTAAACTCGGTCGGACCGATTCATCAAAGCTAGTGACCGTTAGGGTTTTCGGTGGGACCGATATGATTAGGGTTAGGGCATAACATAATCTCGGTGAGACCGATTACACAAACTCGGTGAGACCGATTTTGGTAATAAGCTAACCAGAGAGTTGGTCAGGTAAACTCGGTGGGACCGATCACTCATTTCGGTGAGACCGAAATGTTACAAAAGGGAACCAGAGAGTTTACATTGCAGTTTCGGTGGGACCGATCACAAGTTTTGGTGAGACCAAAAGTATTTCAATAGGCCACAGAGAGTTTGCAATCCCATCTCGGTGAGACTGAGATCCCTATCGGTGAGACCGATTTGCCTAGGGTTTGTGGCAGTGGCTATGACATTTGAAACTCGGTGGCGCCGGATAGAAAGAATCGGTGGTGCCGAGTTTAACTTCTGGTTTAGGTCATATGTGGATGTGAGAAGGTTGTTGAGGGTTTTGGAGCATATCACTAAGCATTTTGAGCAAGAACCTCATTAAGCAACACCTCATCCATCCTTGATAGTATTGGCTTTCCTATAGACTCAATGTGATCTTGGATCACTAAAATGGAAAATGTAGAGTCTTGAGCTTTGAGCTTGAGCCAATCCTTTGTCCTTAGCATCTTGAAGGGGTAACATCCTCTAGTCCATGCCACTTCACTGTTGAACTTATCTGAAACATACTAGATAAAAATGTTAGTCCAACAAGAGATATGTTGACATTAATTACCAAAACCACCTAGGGATCACTTGTGCTTTCAATCTCCCCCTTTTTGGTAATTGATGACAACATACATCAAAGCTTTAGATCAAGATATTAAGAGTAGTAAGTAAAGCTTTGGAAAGACATGTAACTTGCATAGGCTCCCCCTACATGTATGCAATCATGTGATTATGCAATACAGGAGCATGTGAATGCATAAACATGACAGAGTAAATAATGTGTTACATGTATCTTGGCTATATGCATCAGAGCAAATGATGAAAATATGAGAAATGTACCTTCATGCTCATGAGTCCTTCTTGCAAACAGTATGTACATCAGCAAGAAATTCTCATTCACATGACTGTGATGCATATACTTACCTTGTGGTCTTGAGTTGGCTTAGGATGGGATGAACCTGCGTAAACAAGGTTAGATAACACAGATACACCTACTGGCTAGAGCAAACAAGAGAGACCACAAGAGTACCAAGACTGGGATGACATGTAAAATGAGTACTAAGTACCACATTGAATAAAGACATGTCCCCAAAGATAAAGATGTGTAATAAATTCAAGGATTTCCTTCCCTTAGATGTCTTGCTCCCCCTGAATCTAGCATGGGATGCTGGGAGAAGATGGGGAACAGGAAATCAGAGCTCAAAGGAAATAAACAGAACTAATGTAAACGAGCAAATATGAACATGTCTTTCCCCTCTTGAAGACATGTGACTTCTCTCCACTTGAACACCAAGCATCTGGGGTCCTTGATGATTACTCTTTCTCCCCTTGAGTATTCTCTCCCCCTATAGATATGATTAAGCTTTGATGTGATCTCTCTCTCCCCCTTTGACATCAATTTCCAAGAAGGATTCTTCTGGATTTTTGTCATGACGGGTTTGGTCCTTGAGTCACAGAACAAAGGAGCAAATTTGAGTAGGATGCTGGTCGAGGACAAGATTGATTGAGTGAAGCTGGATCAAAAAGAATTCAGAAACAAGTGGCAATATGTTTTTCCTGCAGTGAAATCGGTAGCACCGAGTTTGGTGTTTGGTGGCACCAAAAGGGTTCGGTTGGACCGAAGTAAACAGCCCGGTGTGACCGAGTTCATCGCAGAGAAAACACTTGTCATCTCAGCTCACTAGACAAGTAAGATCTCACAAGGATTTGCAAGGAATTTAATGCCGAAGATGCAGAACAGAAAGTAAAAGAGAAGAAACTAAAAAGAATCTAGATGAAGTTGAAGAGGGAAACAAATATGCATGAGACAAATGCAAGAGCACAGAAAAGAACACAAGAGAACTTCATCTAGAATTGGGCGGTGTCAAAGTCACTTATGTTCGAGTATATTGACTTAGGAGTCAAGTGAGAGCACTTGATCATAGGTCATACTCATCGTTTAAGCTCAAAATGGGGTTACCATTTTTCGTTTAAGCATCTTGATGTATTCACATCTTGTTGAGTTGCTTTATCCCATGACTTGGAGTAAAGCTTATATAAGAGGGAATAACATACCTTGGGTGGTGGTGTTGATCATGATCATGTAGTTGAACTTGTGTGGGTTGCTCAAGGTTGATGTAGCTCATCAAGAGTTGGGAGCACCACTTGGAGTTTGAGTTCATCTACCTACATGGGTTAGTTTTTGCAAGGAAGAGCACTTGTGTATCCAAAATGACAATCATGATAGAATTTGTCAAAGGATATGTTTGAATGGTTTTGTGCTTCCTTGTCTTCATCCACCATTGTGTAGCGACTTGGTGATATAGAGATTTCTCAAGATGTGAGTGAGTTCCAATCTCATATATTTCGATTCATCCAAGTACCTACACGGGTTAGATGGCATGCAAGGTACAAATATATCCAAGACATAAGATAGTCAACATAAGAGAAATATCAAGGATTAGTCATAAGCTCATGCCTTGCATGTATTAAATGGAGTTCCTACTCCAAGTTTGAAGCATCAATGATGTTCAATTCACCTCTTAGACTGCAAAACACTTTCTCATCAAGTGGTTTGGTAAATATATCCGCCAATTGCTTATCGGTGCGAACATGCTTAAGATTAATGTCCCCTTTGGCAACATGATATCGAATGAAATGATGACGAACTTCAATATGCTTAGTTCGAGAATGTTGCACGGGATTGTGAGCAATCTTAATAGCACTTTCATTGTCACAAAGCAATGGAACATGTTTCACATATATCCCACAATCTTTAAGAGTTTGGGTCATCCAAAGTAATTGAGCACAACATGATCTAGCGGCAATGTATTCCTCATTGGCGGTGGATAAGGATACCGAGTTTTGTTTCTTGGAGGACCAAGAGACAAGAGATCTACCAAGAAATTGACAAGTACCCGAATTTGACTTTCTATCAACCTTGTCACCGGCATAGTCCGAATCGGAGTAGCCAACAAGATCAAAGGAAGCCTTCTTTGGATACCAAATGCCAAAATTTGGTGTATGGATTAAGTATCTCACTATCCTTTTCAAAGCCTTAAGATGACATTCTTTAGGAGCAGCTTGATATCGTGCACACATGCACACACTTAGCATAATATCGGGATGTGAAGCACATAGATATAACAATGAACCAATCATAGAGCGATAAACCTTTTGATCAACCAGTTCACCATCTTTGGTTAAATCAAGATGTCCTCTAGTAGGCATGGGTGTAGCCATACCTTTGCATTCTTGCATATTGAACTTCTTGAATAAGTCCTTGGTGTACTTTGTTTGAGATACAAAGGTGCCTTCCTTAGTTTTCTTGATTTGCAAACCGAGAAAGAATTTGAGTTCACTCATCATTGACATCTCAAACTTCTCCGACATTAGCTTTCCAAACTTTTCACTAAAATGAGGGTTAGTTGATCCAAATATAATATCATCGACATAAATTTGGCATACAAATAGTTCTCCATTAACCCTTTTAGTAAAAAGAGTAGAATATATTTTTCCAATTTCAAAGCCTTTTTCAATCAGAAACTTGGTCAAGCATTTATACCTTGCTCTAGGAGCTTGTTTAAGACCATAAAGAGCTTTGTGAAGTTTGTAAACATGATTAGGTTTCTTCGGATTGACAAATCCGGGAGGTTGCTTAACATAAACTTCCTCCTCTATTTCACCATTCAGAAAAGCACTTTTAATGTCCATTTGGTACAAGGTGATATCATGATGATTAGCATAGGAAAGTAAGATGCAAATGGACTCAAGTCTAGCAACGGGGGCATATGTCTCACCATAGTCCATACCTTCGACTTGAGTGTAGCCTTGGGTGACTAGGCGTGCTTTGTTGTGGACAACTTGACCATCTTCATCTTGCTTGTTGTGAAACACCCATTTTGTACCAATGATGTTGTGGTTGTTGTCAGGCTTTTCAACCAATGTACACACTTGATTTCTCTCAAAGTTGTGTAGCTCTTCATGCATAGCGTTTATCCAATCCGGATCTTCCAATGCTTCTTCAACCTTCATAGGTTCAATGCGAGAGATGAATGAGTAATGTTCACAAAAGTAAGCTAAACGAGTTTTTGAGCGAGTGATTCTCCCGGTTTGGATATCATTGTAGATTTGCTCGACGGGATGATCTTTAGCAATTCTTGCTCAAACTCGTGAAAGCTTTTTCTTGGATCTTGGTAGAACATCGTCTTCATCTTGTTCTTCTTCTTGGCCTTCTTCATTACCGACATTGTCATTCTCTTGTCGTGGTGGAGAAGGAGGTTGTTGGCGTTCCTCTTGATGCACTTCCTCGTTTTCTTCATCTTGATGTGTCCCACTTGTGGATGGTTCCGTATCAACTCTTGGTTCACCTTGTCGTGATGTAGAAGCTTCCACTTGGACGGACGACGTACTCTCCTTTACCTCCGTTGGACGAATCTTGCCAATAGACAAGTCTTGGATTGCTTCTGAAGGGTCTTTGTCTCCTACATCAATTGGCAATTGATCTACTTGCGAGCCATTAGATTCATCAAACTTCACATCTACCATCTCTTCAACCTTTCGGGTGAAATTATTGTAGACATGGTATGTGTGAGAGTTTGAGCCATAACCAAGTAGAAAATCTTCATGAGACTTAGGAGCAAATTTAGAATGACGATGCTTATCAAGAATGTAGCACTTTGAGCTGAATACTCGAAAGTATCCAACTTGTGGTTTGTTACCGGTGAGGAGCTCGTATGCCGTCTTGCCGAGTAGCTTGTGAAGATACAAGCGATTTGTTGCACGACAAGCTGTCTCTCAATCGCTTCCGCCCAAAAGTGTTTTGGCGTCTTGTACTCATCAAGCATCGTTCTTGCCATCTCAATAAGAGTCCGGTTCTTCCTCTCAACGACTCCATTTTGTTGAGGTGTGTACGTAGCCGAGAACTCATGTGAAATCCCTTCTTCGTCAAGAAAGGTATCCACATTTGTGTTCTTGAACTCCGTTCCGTTGTCACTTCGAACCTTCTTGATCTTCACGTCAAATTGATTTTGGGCCTTCCTAGCGAAGCTTTTGAAGATCTTTTGGACCTGCGATTTGTCATCAAGAAAGAACACCCACGTAAATCTTGAAAAATCATCAACTATAACTAGACCAAAAGAATTTCCACTGAGACTTTTGTAAGCGTTAGGACCAAAAAGATCCATGTGAAGTAGCTCGAGTGGTCTCCTTGTGGTCATGATGTTCTTCACGGGATGCCTTCCTCCAACTTGTTTACCTGCTTGACAAGCACTGCAAAGTCTATCCTTATCAAATATAACATGTTCTACTCCAAGGATATGATCACCTTTAATAAGCTTGTCAAGGTTTCGCATACCAACATGACCTAATCGTCTATGCCATAACCAACCTTTAGAGGATTTAGCAATTAAGCAAGTTCTAGGTTGAGCCTTTTTAGTGAAATCAACAATGTAAAGATCACCTCTACGTATACCAGTAAACACCAATTTACGATTGTCTCTACGAAACACTTGGCAATCTACTTCAGTGAATAGAACATTGAAACCGAAATCAGCAAGTCTAGATACTGAAAGTAAGTTGTACCCAAGAGATTCACGAGCATGACATTTTGTATGGAGCTATCATGTGAGATGGCCACCTTACCTAGGCCAACTACCTTACCCTTTGAGTTATCACCAAAGGTGACATATTTTCGAGGGCCGTTGTTTTTAGAAAGCTCACGGAACATATCTTTATCTCCGGTCATATGATCAGTACATCCACTATCGAGAACCCATTCCTTTCCTCCAGCCATGTAGCCGCGAAGGTTTGCCATAAGACCAAAGTGTCTCATTGCATCATCAAGGTCATAGTCACTATCATCATCATCTTCATCAGGGTATCCATGTTCGACATCATCTTGTGATTGCTCAATTCCTAGAGAGGGTAATTCATTAGATAAATGATCATTTCTATAGTTATCTTCATGAATTCTAATAGCTCTGGAAATGATGTTGCTAATGATTCGAACATCTCCTTTGGCACTCGTAATATTAGTGAGCTCAAATAAGCAGTCAACAAAATTGGGATCATTGGAACTCATCTTAATCAAGGCAATGGATTTATGGAGAATTTCATCTAGATCTTTCAAGGAATAATTTGGAAAGAGTTCCTCAAGAAATTTCCATATGGTGTAGGCACACTTAAGAGTAGGCAAACATCCAATCAAGTTTCTAGGCAAGCCTCTAGTGATAAGATTAACAGTTCTAAGGTTGCGGATCATGTCAATAGACTCATCAAGGGTAGGTAGCAAAGGATCAACATTAGGTGCACAAGGACTAGAAATGTACTTGTTCAAATGATATTCATTGAAATATCAAGCATTTCATTTTTCCACTCATGAAAATATTCTCCATTAAGAATAGGCACTCTACGTCTAAGACTCCCCAAAGTAGACTCATCCATCTTCCACCAATGGTGCTTAAACCAAAGCAATGGAGACCAATGCTCTGATACCAATTGAAAGGATCGAGAAGAGGTGTCTAGAGGGGGGGTGATTAGACACTAAGTGCTAAAAGTTACAGTTTTTAAATTCTTTAGATTGAAATGGAGTTTAGGCACAAGTTTAACAAACACAATACATATCAAGCAAGCATGCAAAGAGTATATGAGCAGCGGAAAGTAAAGCATGCAACTTGCAAGAATATATAGAGAAGGGTTTGGAAGATTCAAACGCAATTGGAGACACATATGTTTTATTCATGGTTCCGATAGGTGGTGCTATCGTACAACCACGTTGATGGAGATTTCAACCCATGAAGGGTAACGATTGCGCGAGTCCACGGAGGGCTCCACCCACGAAGGGTCCATGAAGAAGCAACCTTGTCTATCCCACCATGGCCATCGCCCACGAAGGACTTGCCTCACTAGCGGTAGATCTTCACGAAGTAGGCGATCTCCTTGCCCTTACAAACTCCTTGGTTCAAATCCCACAATCTTGTCGGAGGCTCCCAAGTGACACCTAGCCAATCTAGGAGGCACCACTCTCCAAGAAGTAACAAATGGTGTGTTGATGATGAACTCCTTGCTCTTGTGCTTCAAATGATAGTCTCCCCAACACTCAACTCTCTCTCGGAGGATTTGGATTTGGTGGAAAGAAGATTTGAGTGGAAAGCAACTTGGGGAAGGCTAGAGATCAAGATTCATATGGTAGGAATGGAATATCTTGGTCTCAACACAAGTGTAGGTGGTTCTCTCTCAGAAAATATAGGTTGGAAGTGTAGGTTTGTTCTGATGGCTCTCTCCATGAATGAAGAGGAGGTGGAGGGGTATATATAGCCTCCACACAGAATCAAACCGTTACACATAACTTTCCAAAGTCGGTGGGACCAAATGGTTAAACTCGGTCGGACCGATTCAACAAAGCTAGTGACCGTTAGGGTTTTCGGTGGGACCGATATGATTAGGGTTAGGGCATAACTTCTCAGTGAGACCGATTACACAAACTCGGTGAGACCGATTTTGGCAATAAGCTAACCAGAGAGTTGGTCAGGTAAACTCGGTGGGACCGATCGCTCATTTCAGTGTGACTGAAATGTTACATAAGGGAACCAGAGAGTTTACATTGCAGTTTTGGTGGGACCGATCGTCAGTTTCGGTGAGACCGAAAGTATTGCAATAGGCCACAGAGAGTTTGCAATCCCATCTCGGTGACACCGAGATCCCTATCGGTAAGACCGATTTGCCTAGGGTTTGTGGCAGTGGCTATGACATTTGAATCTCGGTGGCGCCGGATAGAAAGAATTGGTGGGGCCGAGTTTAACTTTTGGTTTTGGTCATATGTGGATGTGAGAAGGTTGTTGAGGGTTTTGGAGCATATCACTAAGCATTTTGAGCAAGAACCTCATTAAGCAACACCTCATCCCTCCTTGATAGTATTGGCTTTCCTATAGACTCAATGTGATCTTGGATCACTAAAATGGAAAATGTAGAGTCTTGAGCTTTGAGCTTGAGTCAATCCTTTGTCCTTAGCATCTTGAAGGGGTTTTACATCCTCTAGTCCATGCCACTTCACTGTTGAACTTATCTGAAACATACTAGATAAAAATGTTAGTCCAACAAGAGATATCTTGACATTAATTACCAAAACCACCTAGGGAGCACTTGTGCTTTCGCCAACACCAATGCTTAGGATAATGGTCAGCGTCGTAAGGGTAAACCGCCCCAGAGGGGCGGAGGCTCATGCCCCAATTTGGAGCGCCTGTTAAATCAATGTTGTCCAAAGCATGGATCGAAGGAGAGGCCAGCTTCACATCTTTTGAAGGATTGTTTCATCATGCGAGAGTTCAAAAACTCCAATATGTTTCAATATGACAATGGCCCGCACGGCGGTTCAGGAGGTGGTTTTCATGGGCCGGGTTATGGAGGCAGCAGCTCCGGTTCAAGATTCCAAGGCAATCAAACCGGACATGGCCATCAAGGGAACCAGGGCAATCAGGGAGGTTATAACCATCAGGGGAATCAGCAGCAGCAACAGTCGGGTTATCAAAGCAATCCGAAGCAGTTGAATAGTGGGCAGTATCATGTCTTCACCACTAGCTTGTGTAAGTGTGATCAGAAGCTTCAAAAGAGGGTCGTGAACTCTGTTGAACCATCAGTGCCTCAGTATTTGCGCTGGTTTGAGCAACCAATTTTATGGAGTCGATAGGATGACCCACCCCGGGTTGATAATCCGGGTCATGTGGCCTTAGTGGTGGCACCTCAAGTTGGGGGGTATAAGTTCACCAACACTACAAAAAAATGACACATCCGTGACATTTTGGGCCGAACGAAATTTTTTCTGTCATACATATGACACTTCTATGACGATAATTGTGACAAAACCCGGTATGATCATATATGTGGTGGGCTCCTAATTCTATGACAGAAAATCATGACAGAAAATGGGCTTTTCGTCCTGGGCGGTCCGGAGACGCAGTTGCATGACATTCTTTGGGCCGTCCATGACAGAAAAAACCGTGGTAGAAGTGAGGGGGAGGAAAATTTCGGGGAGTTCCCGGTTACGGTGGGAGGTCGGGGGCCGAGCGATGCGCGTTTCTCTCGTACACGTACGCGCGTGTGTGCGAGGCGTTGGCTCTAATTGAACCCGAGCGAGGCGTTGGTCTCTAACTGAACCCGAGCGATTGCACTGCAGGCTACGCGTTACTGAACCTAAGCGATCGATCGATGGCTGTTAACTGAACCCGATCAAGCGATTCCTTCACTACTGCTGCTAACTGAAGCCGGTCGATTGGATGAACAGTGAGAGTTGCGGGGGGGTGGATGAACAGTGAGCGGTGGTGTTGCCTCTGGATGAACAGGATCCCATGGTGTGGAGGGCTGGATGAACAGTAGATGGTGGAGGGGTTCCCGTGGAGGGGTGGTTGAACAGGACCCCTGGTGTGGAGGGCTGGATGAACAGTAGATGGTGGAGGGGTGCCCGTGGAGGGGTGGTTGAACAGTAGCCGGTGGAGTAGCGTGCGGTGGAGGCTGGATGAACAGGAGCCCGTGGAGGCTGGAGGAGGTCAACGGTAGCCCATGGAGGCTGGAGGAGGTCGACGGTGGAGATGAACAGTATCCCGTGGAGACCCGTTTTGCGGTACGCCACACTCCTCCTGATGAACAGGACCCCCGTTTCGACCGTAGGAGGTCCGTTTCGTCCGTTTTGCGGTACGCCACACCCCTCCCAATCAATAGGACCTCGTTCCGAATGTAGGAGGTCCGTTTCCTCCATTTTGCGGTACGCCGGGCCTTGTTTCTATCACCTGTTCCGTCCAAGCCCTCCCGATGAACATGACCACGCATTCCGTTTCGACCCAGCCGGTTGGCTCCCACGCGTTCCGTTGCCTCCCGATGAACACGACGCATTTCGTTGCCTCCCCATGAACACGACGCATTTTGTTGCCTCCCCATGAACACGGCGCATTCCGTTTCCTCCCCATGAACACGACAACGACATTGTTTCTCCGTTCCGACCCAGCCATGTACATGAGCCCTGGCCGTACGTATGCGCGAGTAGGCGTTCGAGACCCCGCCCGTATGTACACATACGTGGCCGTATTTTCTTTCTTGCACCTTGGCCGTTGTACGTACGTGTACATGCTACGTGCGCGCCTCTACTACGACACGCACGCACCTCTACTACGACACATGCGCACCTCTACATCCACCAGTATATATGTACGTACACGTTCGCGACCAGAATGACAACGCTACGTACGCTTCGACCAGGTGGGTCCCGACTGTCAGGCACTTCCTTGCGTGCGAAGATGTAGCTGGTGGGTCCCAGCAGTCAAGGGGCGAATCATTTTTTTTGCCCGGACGCACTTCCTTGCGTGCGAAGATGTAGCTGGTGGGTCCCAGCAGTCAGGGGGGCGAATCGTTTTTTTTGCCCGGACGCACTTCCTTGCATGCGAAGATGTAGCTGGTGGGTCCCAGCAGTCAGGGGGAAACGTTTTTTTTGTGAAATACGGTGGCCCGTCTGGTGGGTCCCCACTGTCAGGTGGAGGAATCATTATTTTGCGCGTAATAAGGAGGCACTTCCTTGCTGCGACCGTGGACCCAAGTGTCAGCCTCTCCACGTACAGTCCACGTCCGATGGAAGTCGTTCCTTGACCACGTTGACCACGCCGAGCCGAGAGCACCACGGCGGTGGACGACAGCGAGGACTAGGAAGGGGACAACTCGGAGCCGGGGAAGATGCAGCAGTGGATGCCCATGCGAAGAGGAGTACGAGGGTTCACTAGTTCGGCTGCGGTGTGAGGCTGCTGTCGCCGCAGAATAACAGGGGGTATGGGTGAGTAGAGGGATGGCCTGGCCAGAGGTGGGAGTAGTAGGGGGCGGTGAGGCCTCCGCGGCATCATAGCCGGCCATGGGAGGCAGGAGCACGCAGCACGACCGGCGCTGGTTTGGGCGGCTGAAGCAAGAAGACCAGAGGTTGAAGAAGCACTACGGTCGTTGGATGAACATCGTACGGTAACAGGAGCTAGAATCGTTCATATTGACTAAGTTTGCAAAGCCCTCCATCCCCGTCAACTTGGTAGGCCCACAAGTCAGCCTCCCACTATGTTGGGTTCCAGCTGGCAGGGGGAATATTCATTTTTTCATGCGTAATAAGGAGGCACTTCCTTGCATGCAAAGATATCTGGTGGGTCTGACATGTTAGTGGGGGGCACGTTATTTTCGCGAAATACAGAGGCCCTTCTGGTGGGTCCCAGATATCAGGTGGAGGAATCATTATTTTGCGCGTAATAAGGAGGCATTTCCTTGTGTGTGGCCGTGGACCCATCTGTCAGCCTCTCCACGCACAATCTACTTCCGATGGTGTCGTTCGTTGACCACGTTGACCACACCATCCCGAGCGCATCCAAGGTGGTGGACGACGGCGAGGCCTCGGACATCAACGATCCGGAGATGGGAAGACGCGGGAGTAGAGTCACAGACGGAGAGGTGTACGAGGGTTAACTCGTTCTAGTGCGGTGTGGTTCGGCAATCGGTGGAGCAGAACAGGAGGTGTGGAGGGGTGGAGGGATGGCCTGGCCAACGATGGAGTAGCGCTTCATAGCGAAGCGTGCTAAGCAGAGCTGCTAGCAGCAGGAGGCGAGAGGTGGTCCCGGCGGCGCTGGAGGAAGAAGACGAGAGATTGAAGATGGATGCCGGTCGTTGGATGTAAATCCAACGACTAACATGTCAGAATCATTTGTTGACTAAATTGACAACGACTTGCGTTGGCTTGGACCTATTGGCCAACATTTTAGCCTCCAAAAATGTGGCATGTATTCAACCCATTTTTTCAGAATTTACAGTCTTTTTTTTGCGTGGTAATTTACAGTCAATTTGATCTTTTTTTTGAATTACAGCCATTAGCTGGGCTGGGTGAACATATAATGTAGCGTCCATGCGGCCCATTTATTTTATTTCCTAAAAAATTACAGGCCATTTGCACTTTCTCGAAATACATGATTTTGTTGGGCTGATTCTAATTATAATGTTGGGTTGGGCCAGCAATGTTATCAAAAAATAAAAAGGGGCTGAGCATTTTGTTATAAATATATTTAAATAATAAGTGATATTATTACATTCGTCATTAAATCTTACCAAGCTTTTGTACACAATCACTAGTGCCAAAACAATCCAGGATTTTATTTGTTAAGAAATTATTTTTATAAGTTAATAAGATGTGGGATATTGTTTTCTTACATATGTAAGTATCTGTTAAATATAGGATGACAATAAAAATAATATATAATAACATATAAATTAATTTAAATATACATAATATAGTTAGAAGGGAAACATAAGTTGGACCTGGCGTTCCTATTCTTATAAAGAAAAATAGAACAGACCTCTGCGTTTTCTTCAAAAAAAATACATAAATTGGGCTGCCAAAAATAAAACCTCGGATGGGAGGTCCATAGGCCGGTTGATACATGACGGACCTAAGAAAATAAAAACAGGCCTATGGACCTCCCATCCGAGGTCGTGGGCTGCGCATGTTAAAAATGAAAGCCTAGACGGGGCAGCCCAAAACCACGTCCAACACTTGTCAAAACTCCGTCCGTCGTTTTCTCTTTGTTTCGCACACTCGACATTGTGTGGGCATTTTGACTGTGCATCATATGAAGATGTGCTATGCATGAATGTTGATCAGCATGATGTTAACTGGCTAGTAGTTCCATTTTCGACCATGAATAAAACTTCCAACATGATGTTAACCCTGTTTGAAAAGTCCGTGTTAATATAAATGCTCTGCCTCTGAAAGTTGCAGTTTCTTATCTGAAACTGAACTTGCAGTTTCTTATCTGAAACTGAAACTTGCAGTTTGTTCTCGGAGAATCACATTGTCTGCACTTTTATACTCCTATAAAACTACATTTTTTTAAGTGCTAAAAATATATCTCTAGAATTCATAAAATACTTCATATGCTCAATACTGCAAATCTGAAATTCAAAAGACATTCATATCTGAAAGTACTCTCAAAATACACAACACAAAACACAATTCACAACCTGCAAATACTGACAACCCTAAGCTCCTCCTGACAATTCACAACCTGCCCGACTATTGGGCTGGGGGGGGCAGCCCCCTCCTATTCCTCGGCGGCAGACAGCTGCCCTGTGAGACGATGTGAACGGTGAGGGAGACGATGGTGGGGAAGCATCGTCGGGCCAACTGCTTTTCTCCTCTTGCAGTTGGGTTCGGTCGATGAAGACTTCACCGGCTCGCTCTGGCAGGACACCCTCACAAACGGCACCCTGTAGATGCTCGATCCTTCAATCTCTGGTGGATGCTCCATCTGGGATCGATACTCCCACCACCGCTCCCTCACGATCGGATTCGGTGAATCCGTTTGCTCCATTGCCCAGAGGAGCAGCTCTATGTACTCCGACGCGACTCCCTCCGGGAGTATCATCGCCTTTTCGCTCTGTTGCAGATATTTGGCCATGGATGTCACCATCGCCGCTAGTTGGTCCTTGTTGTCAAACCAAGACTGTACCTCCAACATCCTAGCTAGCTTCACAGGGTCGCCGTCTGCGATCCTCACGTATCGGTTGTACTCCTCCATCGATCTACTTCTCCACAGCACCTTCACTCGCCGGCGGTGGTTTTTGAATGGAAGAGGAGAGGAGCAGCGCTGGTTTTGGATTAGAACGGGAGAGGAGCGATGCTGGTTTTAGACTGGAACATGAGAGGAGGGACGGTGGTTTTGAAATGGAAGAGGAGAGGAGTGGCGCTGCATTTAGATTGGAACAGGAGAGGAGCGGCGGTGGTTTAAGAGGAGAAGATAATTAAATCACCACATATTAGTCCCATTTTTATTAGTCCTGCAATAATTAAATCACCACATATTACACTGATTCCGCTGCTCGTTGTGTACGCTAATTGGGAGAAATAAATACCCAGTCGTAGCATGCACTAGGGATGTGCGCATGAGGCTTGCATGCGGAGGGAGGCGAGACGATTCAATTAATTAATGCCGCTCCTACTCATCCCCGCACGTCCTTCAATACTATGGCGGTTCGCTCCTAGTTGTCCCATCCATTCACATTACGGCAGTTCCACTAATCTTAACCCTCCTCCCAAATCCATGGCATCCCAAATCTCCAAGATCGGCGGTGAGTACAAGGTTAGAACCATCACCGGCGATGAGTTCAACGTCATCTACACCCGTTATTCTGCGACGGTGAAAGGATACCTTTCTCGCTTCAGACGCATATTCGAAGACTTAGATGATGAGTGGGTCGCTGGGCTAGATGTTGAGTACACCACAGTCCTGGGACCAGAGAAGGATCTAAAGGACGAAGAGAGGAAGAAGCCTGCCATCATCCAGGTTTGCGTGCATGACTTATGCTTGGTCTACCACATATGCCATGCCGACGTTGAGTGCCAGGATTTTAAGGACTTCCTCGAGAGCAACCTAGTCAAATTCATTACTGTAGACTTTGGTAACGACAAAGAAGTCCTGCGTCGGATAGGCCTCGTTGTAGGCAACACCTTCGACCTCCAGAAGAATCGGCTGGTGTCCTCTCATCAGCCTTCAATGCTGACCCTGGCAGGAGCCATGGTTCATCCTTCGTACGGTAAACTGGAGAAACCTCCATACATGTTTCATCGTCATGCATGGCAGCGGAATGTACTAGATATAGACCACATCCATTATGCTGCAATGGATGGCTACCTTTGCTTCAATATCTACAAGGGTTGGATGAAGAGCAACAACCAAGTGTGCGGTTCAAGGAAAGAAGTATTGGCCAAGAGGAAGAGGGACAAGGACAAAGTCGAGGACATGGACGAGGACTGCGAGTAAGGTGGCAGTGTCGTTGCTCATGGTGGTTCTAATGTAGTGTCTATCGGAATAGTTGCAAAGTTTAATTTCAGGTGTGCTTAATTTAATTTGAGGGGTGTGTTGTGCTGAGCCCCCAGTAGAACTATGTTATGTTTCTTCTCGTTACTTTAACTCTTCAGTACGTACATACTAGTATTTCTTACATTTCATCTTTTACTTGGTATAGTACTACCACTCATTTCTTCACATTATATACGTACAATATATATGGCCAACATCATATAGCCAGCAGTTTAGTTGTCAAAGAATTTCGGGGTGCTTAGTTTTGTCAAAGAATTCCAAGATGCTTAGAGGGTGCTTGGATCCAAGGGACTTACTTTAGTCTGACTAAAAATAGTCTCTTTAAGATGCTAAATTTCCAAGCACCCCCCACTACTTTTAGTCATGGGACTAAAACGTATCCAAGCACCCTCTTAGTTTTATTTGAGGGGTGGGTTGTGCTGGACACCATTATTGTGACTACCCTTTTTAATAGTACCATATGCATAATTTGGCGACGAGCGCTCTGTATATATGTACCACCTTTTTTTTAATTTCAAGTTTTGCTCCATGGCGCAATCCATCAATACTAATGTTGTAAAAAAGTATTCATTTTTTAAAAGGCTAGAGGGCGGGGCAGTCTAGCTTGGTCGGTTTCACGAGAGGCGAGGACCTTTGTGATTTGACGGCTCATTACTGCTGGAAGGCAGGGCCTTGTGATTTGACTGCTCGTATAAAGGCGTCGACGACCTGATCGAGGAGGAGCAAAGAACCGTGCGGTATACTCAAGTTTTCCACTGGAGTAGTACTGCGACGGAGGAGCACGAAACATGGCAGCCCAGTGCCATATGGAGATAAAAAATGATCTAATTTGCTAGTCATCTCATTGTTAGCATTGTTCTATACATTCCCTCAAAAAACCATTGTTCTATTCATGCCTCACAGAGAACATGACACGTGCGGCGAAACACCCGAAGCAAAAGATGAAACACAGGAGCAAAAGAAGAAGGAAGATTATCACCCCAAATGATCTAATTCGCCGCGGAGTCGTAACTGCTTCTTCATCGCCACCACGACCTCCATCTCCCTACGCGTCTCCTCTGCCATCTTCTTCATTCTATCCATGACGCGGGATTTATCGACGCGAGCCTTCATCATCAGTTCCACGGCCGCATTACGTACCTTGACAGCTGCCGGGTGCTTGATGCGGAGCTTCGCCAACTCCTCCTTCTGTTCCATGACGAGGGCCTGCAGCATCTTCATCGAGGAACTACTATTCTCATGCAGCTTCTTCCAGCCGGCGTTCTTCTCCTTCAACAGGTCGATCTCGTGGCAGAGCTTCGCCTTGTCCTCCTGAAGTCACAGGATTTCGCCGGTCGCCTTCTTCTTCGAAGCAATGCTCTTCTTCAGCAGCATCACCAAGCCGGCGGTCAACTCCCCCTGCTGATTGAGCTCAGCGGGCATGTCGTCAAGGCTCTCCTTCAGCAACTCCATCAAGCCTTGGATGAACTCCTTCTGCTTATTGAGGTGCTTATTGAGCTGATCGGGCATGCCGTCGAGGGATAACGACTCCAGCTCCGCTGGCTCGGCATGTTCGCCCCTGTGGCTAGGGCGCTCCTGGGAGCCATCGCCTGCCCGTGAGAGATCTTTCGAGGTCTCTGCGTGGCAGCGAGCCCTCTCTTTTTTCCGCATCCTTGGTTGCCGCTCCCTTGTTACGAATAGTTCTCGACCTAGAGCTTTGCTCATCGGCCATGGCAACGACGGACGAAGAAGAAGCACTTATGAGGAGGAAAGGTAGAGTAATTTTCAGTTAGGTAGTTCCCCTTTTTATAACCTAAGTACTAGCACTAGTACTAATACCTGCATAGTGGGAACACGTTCAGGTTTGGTACGTAGTAGTAGGTGTGAGCAGGCTTTCGAATGTGATGGGAACAAGGTAAAGATTAATTGATGGTTTTGGTTTTGAGGCCCGAAACGGCTCCCGATGAGTTTAGCAGAACATAAATTTCAAGTACTACACTTCTCAAATGCGTAAATATTATGTTACTGTCAAAAATTGGCACAAAATACGAAGGAGACCAATGGAAGTACTACTAGCAACCCACGATTTAACTACTCGCATGTGCAAAGTGGGGTAATAATGTCTTTCTTTCGCCCTCACGTCCACTCAATTTGCATGCGTTGTATTAATTGACCATCAATGAAGTGAACGACTTTACACGCATCAAATTATCACATGGGGTGGATCTTGGTACAAAATTGCATCCGCCCGTGTACCCGCATGTGTGTGTGAGGGAATGAGTGCGAGCGTGGCGTGCGTGCACATCTTCGCTCCGTGCATGTACCGCCAGTATGGCTCAGGGAGGATGAGTACATTCTTCTGGAACCAGCAGCACGTCACTGTGATCAATCCATGCAAGGAGGTCGCGACAACGCCTCCACATGTGCCACGTGGCTTCATGAACTGTAATAGAGACACTCTATAGCGTGCCATTGGTATTCTAATTTACGTGTTTTGCACATACTCGAAGTACTAGTAAGGTACATGTGCATTGCACGCATCAGATTTTGCAACCAAATTATGAATAAATATCACACTATAGCATGTAAGCTCTGAGTCATATATGCCTGATGTAGCCCTTCGTTTAATTCTTATAGTTCAACTTATTCAAAATCAATTAGTTTTTATAAAAAAAGCTAAGAACACGGGAATAGGAAAAACATGGGATTATAGTGGAATGTCGTCTTGAATCCTACAGGATTGTACGAGCGCTTGATTGTGCATAGAAAAAACGTAGAATTCTTTCAAAGAGGTTTGAGTGGATGGGATGTTTCCTATGAAATCTAGTGCAAATGAATCATATGGAAAAATTCCTATGGTTTACAATCCTACGAATCAAACAACCAAGATAGGAAAAATTCCTATTGATTAGAATCCTCCAAAATTCCTTTGAGAATCCTTTGAATCAAAGAAGCCCTTAATCTATTTTATGATTCATGGAATTGTGCGTTGTAAATCATAAAGTAAAAATAAATAATGGCAATTCAATTAGAAAAAAACTTTGGGCAGCTATGATACGGAAGATTCTAGAACAAAAGAGAACCACTTTGTTTTGAAGTTTGTGCATTATGCTTAAGTTCAACCATGGAGTCTGCTAGATTCTACATGTGGCAAAATCCGGTGGGGGGCTTGAAGAAGGTGTGAGGGGCAGAGTGGAGGGAGACTATGAAGGAATGCACAAGTGCGAGATCGATATTTAGAGAGAGGGGGCGAACACGTGCGCTGTTGCACGCAGTGGCGGAGCCATGAAAAATAAATGAGCTAGGGGGCCAAGCATTGCTAATCCTTTACGAGGAGGGTTAATTCATGAACTTAAACCATTTTTAGCAGTAATTGTCTAATGATCACATTCATATTAGCCTCGATATATAGTGATGTTAGGGGTGGAGGGGGCAGGGCCCTTACTGCCCCTGTCTTTGCCATTGTGCACGCGTCTGAGAGATGAAGCGGAAGGCATGGATGATGAGAGGGGGACATTGGATATATAATTAATGTGGGTGTATTAGCTATATATGTTAATCCTATATAGAGAGGTATAGATTGATCGATGTGGACGTGGGAAAGAGGGTGAGACCTCACTGGATATATCGATTGATCAGTTTGTGTGTAAAACTATGAAAGACCTAGCTATATACACACATACATAGAGGAACATCGATCGTTGCGCATGCACACGTGAGAGATAAAGAATGCCCGATATGATGGAGAGGGGCATGTGTGTGGGTGTGTGCCTTCATGGGAGACCGACCTGAAGAAAAAGATTGCATGCGTGCGATGGATAATGCCGACTGGTAGTGTGTGTGCATGCATGCACGAGAGAAAGTTAGTGGTACAATAATAAAGAGAAGACTACTGTGTGGGTGTAAAATAATAGGTGAGGTCATAATCAATGTAAATTTGAATTCAAATATTTGAATAAGAGATCCTGATGTTTGAAACCCATGCATGCATGAATATAACGGAGATATGCGTGGTGTGGTTTGGAAACGAGCATGTTGTAATGTATACACATTAAACAAGGTCAGACTGATTTGAATTTGAGATACCGATGGAAGACATCATTTGGCCACATCGCATCCGTGCATGGACACACTATTCTAATTGGAGACGATGGGCGGCTTTCGCATCACATATCTATATCTATACCCCTATATATATTATATTTTATATTTTTTATATTGTGTGCGGGTAACTTTAACTTTGAAAGATGGTCGTTGGATGAGGCGAATCCGGTGGTCAAAAGATGGCAAATTTGAGCACTACTGGCCGTTGGATATCATCTAGATTCCACCAGATTTCGCTACATGTATAATCTAGAAGACTCCATGGTTGAACTTAAGCATAATGCACAAACATCAAAACACAAGCCCTTCTTATTTGTTCTAGAATCTTCCGTATCAGAATTGCCCAAATGTTTTTTCTACATGATTTGCCATTATTTGTTTTTACTTTATGTCCTACGACGCACAATTCCATGAATCTTAAAATAGATTAGCTTTCTTATAAAAAACTAGATGATTTTCAATGAAATGAACTATAAGAATCAAACGAACATCTACATCATGCTTATATAACTCAAAGCTTGCATGCTATAATGTGGTATTTATTCATAATTTGGTTGCCAAATCTCATGCGTGCAATGCACGTGTACCTTACTCTAGTCTAAATGGTGTTTGTGTGTGTGTTGTGCGTGTTGAGGTGCAAATTGTCTTTTTTGGGGTACACGTTAAGCTTGTTCTTCCCAAATTTCAAGCCGCACCTTGTTATGCCGAAAATTCAAGCTAGCGTCTCTGTCTATCGTGCTGCGAAACTCCCGCCTCTTCAACCCGCGCCTTGTTAGACCGAAATATTTAAGATATATCTTTGTCTCGTTGTGCTCCTAAAACTCCCTCCATCTCAACCCGCGCCTTGCTATTCCGAAATTACAGCGCGCGCGAAAACTCCCACCTCCCGTGAAATCCCGACACACGAAATGCCCGTGGTACCCCTGAACCGAAAGAACCGCCTCAAATTGGTGGGGGTACTTTCGTAACTTACCCCACATTTCGGACAAGCGCGTCTCTAAGCCTTGGTTCCCCACTACCATCCCATCCGCCCACCCATTCGTACACCGAGGCAGCGACGGAACCCCACACCCTGCTCCGTCCGCCACCCAGCCGGAGCCTCTTCCCCAACGACGTCGTCCACAGCAACACCTCGATGTCCCTCATCCACCGTACCGGATGAGGATCCATCGTCGATCTCATCGTCCCATCGGTTCAGCCACCCCGTCCTCCACCTCCAAGGAGTTGCCCCAACGTTCCCCTCGTCTTTCGCTCCACCTCCATTCCCACACCGCCGTCTTCACCTACACCACCGGAAGAGCATCATCATCACCGTTTCCTCGGATGAAGCTGTGGCCTAATCGGTGCCACCAAAGAGGTTGTACACTAATCGCCGCATTTTCTTCTTGATTCGATCTCACGGTGCTGCCCGCGCTCGGTCTCGAGCCGACACGACGCGGCTCCATCCATGGCGACGTCGCCGGCCACTTCCTCCACGGCATCGCTCCCTCGGCGGCGACGTCCACATCAGTAGGAGTTGCTGCTGCTTTAACTCTCGCTGGCGCTGCCGCTCTGCTCTTGCACTCGGTCCTCTGCCTGGTCTGCTCTTGCTATTGCTCTTGCTTGCGCTACTGCTCTTGCTTGCGATGCTACTCCAATTTAGCTACACTTCAGTCGACTGAATCAACTTTTGGGTCAGTCGATTTCCAGGGGGTGGGGGGGCTCGCCGGGGTGAAGGAAGAACCAGCCACAGCGGGGAGGAGGGCTCGCCGGAGAGGTACCCCACTATCTATCTTAGGGTTCAGGATGGGGGAGGTGGTCGCCGGTGGTGGCGGGGCATTGGCGGGGCAGTGGTGTGGGGATCGCCGGAGAAAAAGCTCGGCACGGGGGGCCTAGAGGGATGGCCAGGGCAGCGGCGGATCGGTGGTGGGGAGTGTTTTCGGGGCGGGCGGGGCGGCGCACCGCTAGCCGCAGGCGGCGGGGGGCTGATGTTTGGCCGGTGGTGGCTGGCGGCTCAGGGGGTGGAGGTTGAAGATGAACCGCAGGCCCTTGATTTCGTATCCAACGGCTGCAAAATCGACTGACCAGAGATGAAAAAGTCAGTCGACCGACGTGTAGCCTCACCTTGCTAGTGTGTTCAGTTTCGACAGCAAAATTCAGTTTCGACAGCAAAATTCAGTTTCGACAGTTAAGTTTAGTTTTGACAGTTAAGTTCAGTTTCGACAGTTAAATTCAGTTTCGACAGTTAAGTTCAGAGATGTGCGGCTGATGTATTTTACATCTAGCACTTTGTGGTTATGTATTCTACGTCATGTATTGGAGATGTTATTAGAATTCCACTCAGGTTAACGTTGTTCGTTGTCTCTCTTGTCCTGCTTCAGCCTCAGCGTCGTACAACTCACCGGAGCTGCTCCAACAACGAAACCCTCCATCAGAGCGGAGTAGTACCTCGGGCTCCATCTCCAGACGCCTAAGATCTTCTTCCCCTCCTCCGACAGCCAAGTCAGCCGGAGCATCCTCACCGGCTAACACAATCACGCTGAAATCGACATGGCTTCGCCAAAGAGGTTGTACACTTGTTGCATCTCTTTTTTACTCTACATGTTATATATATTGTCCACTGAGCACTCGTAGTAACGGGAAATACGATTATTTTATCCTACTATATGACAAGCAGTGAGGTACCAGGCAACTTAGCTATCCGTGATGGACTCTTTTGAACGCCATCATTATTTATCTCTGTGCATTTCTCGATGGGCCTGGGAGTTGACCTAGTATGGCAGTGGCCTGGGTCCAAAGTAATAGATGTAGCACAAAAACATTTTTTTAGTGTAGGATTTTCCTTGCTCAAGCCTGCCTACTAGAATCGCCAGTGCTTGAAAGGAAAAGTGAATGAAAAACATCGGAATTGGAAAGTTTCCTATGATACTACTTTTCATGAATTTGGTGCAAAGGAATGGAGCAAAGGAAAATTGTAGGATTTGTTCCTTCAGTGTCTCCTTGAAAGAAAAACCGTAGGAATTCTAATTTCCACTTCTCCTTCTTTTCATATTCCTATTCATCAAGCACAAGACTAAGAGATAGTAGCATGATAGCATTATAACCGTACATTTTCTTGTGGTTTGACTTAATCTCACCATGCTTTTTTGCATCCTGTGGTCTTCCAATTGTTGTGAATCAAACACCCAGATTGGCAGAAATCTTGTGTTTTTAAATTATCTGTTTTGCACGTGCATTCCTATCCTATTCCTGTCTATTTCCTATCCCTGCATTGTTAGAATCCTCAAATTCAAACAAGCCCTTACTCAATTACTTCTGTTACAGATATGTGTCAAAGAAAACCTTGTGTGGTTTGTCCTGCTCCTGCGGCGCTGTGTTCCACCCCAGCTCAGCTGCTCCAACGATGGAAGGGTTCACCACAGCAGGGATCTGCTCTCTAGACTGTCTTTCACCGCCTCAGATCTTCTTCCCCGCCGCCGGCAGCCATGGCAACTGCATTACCATCATCAACTGAGCAGATGACCTTGAGGACTACACGGGTCCGCAAGAGAGGCCGCACTCTTCCGTGTCTGCTTATGTTATGCGTCGCTTAATATGATGACATGCTACATTATCGTCGTGTTCACCTATTAGACTCCGATTTAGGTCCAAACTAATGCTGAAACTTGAGTTTTTAAATGGTTGTGGGGTACATATTCGGGCAGCAATCAGTACTATCTGTCTACTATCTGGTTAATCTCCGGTGTCTACTATGAGTTTCATGTTGGGTGCAAACAAACATTAAAGGGGCCATTATATGTATTGTTTAACTAAAGCTATTATTTGCCTGCTATCATTGGTTTTGGGTCTATCCGCAGTTTGCTACCATCATTCTGGATTTGTGCATGCACTCCTTACATAATCTCACTATGTTTTATTCCTATGCATGCTAGTTATTGTACACAATGGAACTGATCATGCAGAGCAAAAGAGACGAGCCTTGCGTGGCAGCAAAATTTCATGCAGACGTCGTTCCATGGTTGGCGCAAAGGCAGCCCCCCCTCCACCCATTTCAGATCGTAATCAAGAGGAAGATAACTATTCTGAGGGGGATTCAGAAGGAGAAGACCACTCCTATTTACCCCATGATGTCTTCGCTCTAACTTGGCATGCTGATGTTGGTAATATCATGCATATGGTGCCTTGCATTGCTTACTGTATACATTAAAGATGTCATCTGCTTAGTTTAGACATGCTTTGTGTCAATGCCATCGGTTTAGTTTCTTTATCGTATATGTGAATCATGCAATGCCATCTTGTCTAGCCAGGCATCATATATGTGAATTTTGCAATGCCATCCTAGTTAGCCAGTCATCTTATATGTGAATTATATCATGCCATCATTTTTTATTACGTGTTAAATTGGTCAACAATTTTAGTACATTCAATTACTCTTCCTGTGCATCAGCCATTCGGCACGGTCATGGAAAAATCTGGAGTGGAAACAAGGTCTTCAGAGCAGACAATGCTATCTGACGAAGCGCATGTCTTGCTGGTTACCGATAGCTCCTCAGAGGAGGATTCAGAGACAGATGACCAGTCATATTCACCCCCCCCCCGAGGTGCATTCCCTAACTTGGCAGGGTTATGTTGCTCATATCGTGCGTATGGTATCTTGCATTGCTATGTCATTTGCGTAGTTTAGACATGCTTTGTGTGAACGCCACCTGTTTAGTGTCTAATTACCATATATGTGAATTATGCAATGCCATCTTGTTGCAAGACATTATATATGTGAATCATGCAATGTTATCTTGTTGCAAGGCATTATGTATGTGAATTATGCAATGCCATGCTGTTTAGGCAAGCGTCATATATGTGAATTATATCATGCCATCTTTTTTTGTATTTCTCATTGCTTTTGTCGACAATGTTTGTATATTCAACGTCTCTTCCTGTGCATCAACCATTTGAATTGGTGATGGAGAAATCTGGAGTGAAAACAAGGTCTTCAGAGCAGACAATGCTACCTTCTGAAGCAAATATCTTGCTGGTTACAGATAGCTCTTCAGAGGAGGATTCAGAGGCAGATGACCAGTCCTATTATCCCCTTGAGGTGTATGCTCAAACTTGGCAGGGTTATATTACTCATATAATGCATATGTTGTATTGCAATGCTTAGTTTTTACATCATATACACAATATTGAATGCCATCTCCTTAGTTGACACATCATATATGCGATTGCCCTCTGCTCACTTCCTTAGTATATGACTCATATATTTGAATTATGTCATGCCATGATGTTTACATAGACAACATGTATTTGAATTATGGCATGCCAACCCATTTTCTAAAGACATGATATAGTTATATCATCTCATCCTGTTTACATAGTCATCATATTTTAAATTATGTCATTCTATCCGTGAATTATATCATGCCATCATGTTTCCATCGACGGCATGTTTGTGATTTATGGCATGCCAACCACTTTAATAAACACATCGTATAGTTATATCATGTCATCCTGTTTACATAGTCATCATATTTTGAAGTATGTCATTCTATCCTGTTTAGTTAGCCATCATACATGTGAAATTGTGTCATGCTATCCTGTTTAATTAGCCATCATATATGTGAAATTATGTCCTGCTATTCTGTTTGCTTAGACAATATAAATGTGAATTATTTCATGCCATGTTTTCTTCCCTGCTATCCATTGCACCTGTCTATCTTACAATGTCTGTACATTCAATTACTTTTCTTGTTTATCAGCCATTTCAATTGGAGGGAGTGATGGCAGTATCTGTGGGAGTAAAAACACGGTCTTCAGAAAAGATCGTGCTACCTGTTGATGCAGATAGAACCACGGTTGTACTTGCCCAAGAACCAGCCCCACCACACATAAACCACACTCATGCAGATTGTACCCCTACCCAGTTGGACAGAGAACCAGCTACACCCCTTCTAACCCCAACCCCAGCAGATAGACACCCAGTTCCCATTGACACAGCACTGTCTCCACCATAGAGCACCCAAACACGAGCAGTTAGTAAGGCAACTGCAGTGCCCAAATCACGAGGACCACCACTCCGAACCCGAAGTCAACGCTTAAAGCAGAAGAAGAATTGTTCTCAGGTCAGGTTCCGTAGCTATGGTTCATACTACTTTGCTCTTGCATCACTGTATTTACTGATACCAACTAATTTCAAATTTGAAGGATGCAATTGAAACTCCAATGGCGCAACAGTTATGTTTTAAAGCTGTTTCTTCAACGTGTTTGGCTGTTTGCTGTTGTAACTTGATCTATGTTGATTTCAGTTTCAATTGAATAAACAGTTATGTTCTCATGCCATGCACATTACAAGTGTTGTTATTGTTGTGTAGTTTCCCACACTTATATTCTGTCTATGCTGCTTTGTCTTAAATAGATATGATTCGAACGGTATCTATCTTGATTTGGCAACATAAACTAGAATGATATAGACCATACAGTGACCATACTACATAGATATATGTTTGTTTCATGTTGTTATCCTGTCCACCTTACTACTGAACTGGTTTACCAAAATGAGTTTCATATACTACATTGTAAACCTGAGATGTGTTTGTTTGTTTCTCTTTTAGAACGCGGATAAAATATTGGAGAAGAGTACCCTGTTATGCAATGGTAAAGGAAGTAATGCAGATAAGGTTCAAGATAGTGAGACATCCCTGTTGGTTTCCAAGAAAGCTGATAAAAACTATATTGAAGACACTGAGACAACCCCAAAGTCCTGTCTTGATGTAGTGTTTGAGTTACCGGCTACCACTGCTGGCACCAGCTCTTTGAACTTGTTGCCTGAATTAGTTCGGCTTCTTGAGTCTCAACTTCAAGTTGAAAGACATCGATCAGATGTTATGCGACAGGAAGCCGAAGGACTGAGGAAGTCCCTGCAGAATTCAGATGCATACTTTCTGGTGCAACAGCAAGCGTTGGAGGACTTAAGCGCCAAACAAGAGAAAGTTAATAAGCTTGCTAAGCATCTTGCCAGCATTATGGGTACCCAGGATATTGTTTCTTGAGCTCTTCTGAAGTGGTTTCAGTTCTGGACTTGTTTTGCTGCGGCGTTTATATGCTGATGTGTTCCCTATATTTGCACTGGTGGAGAACTTTGACGCCCAGTGGATGTAATATGTGTAATAGCCGTGATAGCCTAGTGTAAGTTGCTTGCTTATTTATTTCCTTCTTATCTTGTTTATTTGTTTGCTTGTAGTCAGTGCAGTTCTTTTTCTGCGGTTTGTTAGTGGCTGCAATAACCTATTTTTTAAAACTAGGCCACAATAACCATGGGCTAATATTTACTATAGTGACACTGGGCCTCCTACTGGCCGTAGAAACAGTGGGCCTTCTACGGGCCGTATGAACAGTGGGCCTTCTACGGGCCGTAGAAACAGTGGGCCTTCTACGGGCCGTAGAGACAATGGGCCTTCTACGGGCCGTAGAAACAATGGGCCTTCTACGGGCTGTATCATCAATGGGCCTTATACGGGCCATATGATCGATTGGCCAAACATGGGCCAAACAGACTGCATTCTGGCCGTCAACGGGCTAGAGGTGGAACCGTCTGTTCATGGGCCGACCATAATGGGCCATCTCTAATAGGCCGTATTTGATGACGCTATGAAAACGGCCCAACGTATTAATGGACCACAAACGGGCCGACAGTAACCACGGGCTGAATTTGGCCCACAAGCAGAAAATGACAGTAATGGGCCGTAACTAAACAAATGCTGGAAAATAGCCCAAGAATAAATGGGCTCTGAGAAGGCCGAAAGATAACATGGGCCGGAAACGGCCCAACAGAATAACGGGCCGTTAATGGGTATAAAGTGATACACTGTTCTTTACGGGCCAGTTTCACCACGGGCCGTTAATGGGTGTAAAGTGATACACTGTTCATTACGGGCCAGTCTCACCACGGGCCGTTAATAGGCCAAGAGTTACATAGGGCCTCAAATGGGCCGAAAGACGTCATGGGCCATACATGGGCCAGAAGTGAAACCAGGCTGGAATCATATTGGATGGCCCAGATGACGCTACTGGGCCTAATTCGAATAGGGCGTAACGGGCCTTGGGTTAGCGGGCTGTAAATGGGCAATATGCGAACAGGCCATTAACAGGCTTTCCATGGGCTGGCCCGCCACCTTTTGACCAAGTCAAACGGGCCGGCCTTTTCACAGGAATGGGCCTCTGTTGGGTCGTGCCACGTGTCGACGTATCATAGGTGCCTTCTATCCAATGAGTGGATGACATCTGTCCCAGCGATGAGCCGACACGTGTTTCCTCCAGCCAATGATGATTTTACACGTGGAAAATCCCCATTGATCGGGGCTGTTAACGAGCTATCGGATCCAAAACCCGACCCGATAGCTTAACGGCGTTCCGTTACGGTGGATGCCATGTGTCGGTCACCCTTGACGAAAGCATTTCTGTGACGCGTGATTTATCGTCATGGAAGTGGACACTTCTGTGATGATAATTTTGGTAATGTCATGGAACACTTCTACGACAACACATGTATGACTATCTTAATTCTGTCATAAAATCGTCATGGATGTATATGCATGACAGAAAACACGACCTACTGTGACAAACACGTATCATCACGGAAGTGTATTTTTTTTGTAGTGCAAGGTGCTTATGGATGGGGGAAGTAGTATCAATATCCTTTACTATGATACCTTCCGTCATATGGGATTGACAGATAAGAATCTTAAACCGACAAACACCGTTTTTCATGGTGTGGTGCCTGGTAAGTCTGCGTATCCAGTGGGCAAGATAGCCCTAGAGGTGGCTTTTGGAGATGATCATGATTCAAGGTCAGAAACGTTGACTTTCGAGGTGGTGAAAATCAAAAGTCTGTATCATGCCATGTTCAGACGACCGGCTTATGCCAAGTTCATGGTAAGGCCGTGTTATGTGTATCTACAGCTTAAGATGTCGGGTTATAAGGGGACCATCACAGTACATGGGAGCAGGAAGATCGCTTTGGAGTGTGAAGAGGGTGATGCGGCTTATGCTGAATCGGTTTGTGCCACGGAGGAGCTGAAGTTTTATAAGGACAATGTTGATCCGGCAGATATGACTTCTCTGAAGAAGCCAACTACAGAGCATGATCCGACACTGATGTTTAAATCGGCCACAGACACTAAGATGGTTGATTTTGTTCCTGGTGATTCATCCAAGCAGTTCAGCATCAGCGCTAACCTGGATCCCAAATAGGAAAGCGCGCTCATCGAGTTCATCCGTGAGAACCAGGACATCTTTGCATGGAAGCCTTCTGACATGCCAGGTGTACCGAGGGAACTCGCTGAGCACACACTTAATATAGATCCTAAGTTTAAACCGGTCAGGCAGTTTCTCCGCCGCTTCAACGAAGAAAGGCGTAAGGCTATTGGTAAGGAGGTAGCTCGGCTGTTGGCCACAGGGTTTATTGTGGAGGTTTTTCACCCGGAGTGGCTGGCTAATCCGGTGCTGGTTCTTAAGAAAAACGGCACTTGGCATATGTGTGTGGACTACATAGATTTGAACAAGGCTTGTCCAGCAGATCCCTTTTCCCTCCCTCGTATTGATCAGATTATTGATGCTATGGCGGGTTGTGACCGTTTATGTTTTTTGGATGCTTACTCTGGTTATTATCAGATCAAAATGGCAGTTAAGGACCAGGAGAAGACAGCTTTTATAACTCCCTTTGGAGCCTTCTGCTATGTCTCCATGCCCTTTGGGCTCAAGAGTGCCCAGGCGACTTATCAGCGATGTGTTCAAAATTGTCTTCATAAGCAGATTGGGCGCAATGTTCATGCATATGTGGGTGATATTGTGGTAAAGTCCAGGAAGGAGGGAACATTGATAGATGACTTGAGAGAAACTTTTGACAACCTCCGGGTTTATAAGATGATGCTTAATCCGGACAAATGTGTCTTTGGTGTTCCGGCAGGCAAACTCTTGGGTTTTCTGGTGTCTAACAGGGGCATTGAGGCTAATCCGGAGAAGATCATAGCTATCACCTCTCTGGCTAAACCGGCATGTATCAATGACATCCAGCGTCTGGCGGGCCGGATTACAGCTTTGAGCCGGTTTATCAGTCGTCTTGGGGAGAAGGCTATCCCTTTATATCAGATGCTAAAGAAAACGGATGACTTTGTCTCGAGCAATGCGGCTGATAAAGCATTTGAGGATTTGAAGAGACAGTTAGCCGAACCGCCAGTCCTTGCGGCTTCGGTTGATAAAGAGCCCTTATTGCTATATGTGGCTGCTAATGCCCGGGCTGTTATTGTGGCTATTGTTGTGGAGCGCAAGGAGGCTGGAAAAGAGTATCCGGTTCAACGGCCGGTTTATTATATCAGTGAGGTGCTTATCGAATCAAAGCAGAGGTATCCGCATTGGCAGAAGCTGGCGTATGGGGTGTTTATGGCAAGCCGGAAGCTCAAACACTATTTTCTGGGTCATCCTATCACAGTGGTTAGTTCAGCCCCTCTGGGAGACATCATCCAAAACAAAGAGGCGACTGGCCGGATTGCCAAGTTGGCTATTGACCTTGGACCTCACGGGCTCAAATATACACCTCGCACAGCGATCAAATCTCAAGCACTCATGGACTTCATCAATGATTGGACCGAGTTGCAGGCGCCAGTGGAAAAACCAGACAACACCTATTGGACTATTCACTTTGATGGGTCCAGGCAATTGGAGGGCTCGAGGGCTGGAGTCATATTAACTTCCCCACGAGGTGACAAGTTTTGTTATGTTCTCCGCTTAATGTTCCCTTGTACTAACAATGCAGCAGAGTATGAGGCCTTACTCCATGGTCTGTGGATGGATTAGGAGATGAACTTAAGCCGAGTTAAGTGCTTCGGTGATTCAGACCTGGTGACTCGGCAGGTATCTGGAACTTGGGATTCCAAGGATCCACTCATGGCTGCATATCGACGGGAGGTGGACATAGTGGCTGGTCATTTCAAAGGTTATCAAGTTGACCATATAGACCGGCGAAAGAATGAAGCGACGGACACTTTAAGTTGTCTAGGCTCTCAGCATAAACCGGTGCCACGTAATGTCTTCCTCGACGTACTTCATAATCCATCGGTCAAGCTACCCACAGAGGAGGAGTTGGCTATTCCTGACCCGGAGGCCCAGTTGGTGGCAGCTTTGCATGTTATACCGGATTGGACAGTCCCGTACCTGGCTTACATGAACCGAGGCAAGTTACCGGAGGATGAAACCTTGGCCCGGCAGATAATCCAGCGATCCAAGTCAATGACCATTATCAATGGGGAGTTACATCATTACAGCATGACAGGGGCGATTCAGTGATGTGTATCTCCTCAAGAAGGTTGTGAAATTTTGCGTGAGATCCACGAAGGAGATTGTGGTCACCATGTTGGTTCCAAGTCCTTGGTGGCTAAGGCTTTTCGTCACAACTTCTACTGGTTGACGGCTCATGCTGACGCTGAGAATTTAGTAAAAAGATGTGACGGTTGTCAGAAATTTGCACGCCGCGCTCATGTTCCGGCTCAGGAGTTGAGAATGATTCCAATCACTTGGCTGGTTGCAACTTGGGGGCTCGATATGGTTGGACCCTTTAAGAGATCCAAGGACAAAAAGACCCACCTGTTGGTGGCGGTTGACAAGTTTACCAAGTGGGTAGAGGCAGAGCCAGTCAGTAAGTGTGATGCAGCCACGACAGTTCAATTCATTAAAAAGGTGATATTCCAGTTTGGTTTTCCACATAGCATTATAACTGATAATGGTACTAATCTATCCAAAGGAGATATGGAGGAATTTTGTCAACATGAGCACATCCGGCTTGATGTAGCATCAGTGGCTCACCCCCAGTCTAATGGTCAAGCAGAGAGGGCAAATCAAGAAATTTTGAGAGGTGTCAAACCCCGGCTTATGGTTCCTTTAAAGCGGACGTCGGGTTGTTGGGTGGAGGAGTTACCTTCCGTTTTAGGGAGTATCAACACCACACTAAACAGATCTACGGGTTACACGCCTTTCTTCATGGTTTACGGAGCAGAGGCGGTTCTCCCTAGTGACATCCGTCATGACTCACCCCGTGTGGTGGCTTACATTGAAGCGGAGAATGAGAAAGCACGTCAGGACTCACTGGACCTGTTAGATGAGGAATGTGATTTAGCAGTAGAACGTTCCGCGATTTATCAATAATATCTCCGACGTTATCACAGCCGCCGGGTTAAGACCAGAACTTTTCAAGAAGGCGATCTGGTGCTCCGGCTCATCCAGGATCAGACTGATATGCACAAGTTATCCCCACCTTGGGAAGGACCTTTTGTGGTTAGCAAAAACCTGCACAACGGGTCATACTACCTCATCTATGTTCGAGAGCACAAAGACTCATGCAAATTGGAGGAGGAGATCCAGCGGCCGTGGAATATAGCTCTTCTTCGGCCTTACTATACTTGAGCCACAGGCTCTTCTTATGTACATACTTATGACAATGTATATATTATATAATAAACCGGAGCCTTAGCTAAAGCGGGGTCTCTGTTCTTTTTTACATCATGTGTGGTTCCATGGGGGCTTCTACTTATAAAGCGGAGTTCTATTAACCCGGCCTACAAAGTCACACAGATATAAAGGACATCACTAGGGGGCTTGGTCATATTCGAACCATCACTACACCTCTTGATCGGCTTAAGGCCAAAAAGGGAAATCACTAGGGGGCTTGGTTGTATTTACACCATAGCTACACCTTTTGATAGGCTTAAAGCCAAAAGGAAATTATGCGGAACCAAAGAGAGTCTGTTGCATAAAACACAACTCAAACATAGGTAACCACTGAGCATAGCTCAAATATTACTTGGGGGCTCCTTGCTTCTCAAAGAACAAAGAGCTTGCACCTTTGTAATAGGCTATCAAGCCAGGCTTGGAAGCCAGGTGTATTCACCTAAAACCCCGGGTTATCCTGCCTGTTTAAGTAAGCCACTCCTTCCATGTAAACCTGGTATGACCCATCGAACATTTGAGAAGTCAATCTCATAGACCCTGAACTTGTCAAAGTTAAAACTGTGATTGGTTAAAGAGTGAGGTCCATCTTAAAAGGCTTTGAAAAATGGTTTAACTCGGCGGCCTGGCAGCCCATGAAAAGCCTCGATTTAGGGCCTGGCAGCCCATGAAAAGCCTCGATTTAGGGCCTGGCAGCCCATGAAAAGCCTTGCATATTTCTTTTGGATTTGCTGTTTTTACACAAAATTTGATGTGATTTATGAATACTTTCTGATAAACCGGTGTTTATTACAACCCGGCATGGCTTTCAACGCTCAGTTGTCAGTACATGATTAGTTCTAAACCGGTAGTAAGTTGCTCCGGTCTGGTTTTGACTCAAGGTCACCAGCATTATTCGAACAAATCGGTGGTTATCATAACCCAGTATGGTTTTCCTGTGAACCGCCAAGAGGAAAAGGAGTCATCAATACTCCAGATTGGTGTTTTCACCCTTACTATACCAATAGTTGGTCAGCCAACGAAGGTATATCACAGGTATCATCTATTTTATATATCTGGTTATTACAATCTTGGTTCTCTATCCAAGTTATGTATACATTTTTTGGGCATCATGACCCGTCCAGTGGTAAACCACTAGGACACTTTCAAGTTTTTATATGCAGGAACAAAAGCCATAGTGGACTATGTATATAATAGCTCCCAAAGGCATGGCAAAGTTCTCAATACCAAGCAAAACAAACATGCTCGATGGCATGACAGATAAAGTGTTCATGCTATCCTATTACAAGGCGCTTTAAACAAGCCCAAATTGAATAATTGTTTTCATAGGAGTGGCAGACTGCAACTGGTAAACTGGCTACCAGTTTATGATTCCTCATCCGGACGACTTGAAGATTGAGGGTCATCTTGAGCGGTCGTATTCTCCTCATCCCTACCCAGTCGCTGGAAATCAGCCGTTGACCAGTCGATTCTAGTTAAGGCTTGAAAAACGGCTTCTTCATGAATAAGGTTGGAAGGGTCAATATCAGGAGCGTAAGTATGCTTACGAATTGGCCGAACAAGCTCTTCTGCATTATGAATCAGTGCGGGTTGTCTTTTCCCTTCAGCATCGTAAACCGGTTGAAAATGGGATAGATCTGTGTCATCCGCCAATTTGCTTGCTATAGGCCGCATCTCCTTGTCAGCCTTCGGAGATCGTCATTATTGAAATCTGAACTGTCCTCCTTCATGCCAGGATAGCCTTTGATGATATCTGCCGGTTCCAGATCTAGAATCCACGCCTTGGCCCGGATTAGCACGGTCAGTGCACCTGATCTTGCGGCTGATCTCTTCAGTTCATCTAACCGGGCAGGCAGCATGGCCAGCTTTTCGACGGTCTCTTTTATCAGCGTTGGAGGAGGCTTGTTATAAGCTGCCATGCAAATCGCCCGCTGGGATCCAGAATACAGCCGTTCTATTAAAGTATAGGCCGCTTTAAGCTTCATCCGCATGTAGGAGCCCAAATGGGTAATGCGGGTCCCTGTCATGGTAAAACATCAGTAAACCGGGCATTGATAAGATATTATGCATTAGACAAACTTCATGTGAGGGTACTCACCAAACACAGCAGAAGTCATAGCATTAATCTGCCGCTTTAAGCCGGTTAGTTCTTCAACCACCGGCTTCAGGGCTGCTTCTGCGTCTTCGGCCTTCTTTGTTAAACCGGCCTTTTCGGTCTCCCAGTCTGCACGCTCTTTGTTAAAGGTTTCTTTCAGCTTCTCCATGGCTTCGAAGGCATTTGTCAGCTCTTCCTTGGCCTTGTAAGCCTCTGCTTGCTGAGATTTAACATTCTCCTGAAGGTCAGCGGTTTGAGCATCCTTCTTACTCAGCTCGGCCTACACAGGCAAGATATATCAGCAATGGGCTATGAAGTACCAAGCGTATAACAAGTTATGCACTTTGTACTTGGGGGCTAATGCCTATTTGCTATGTCATCAAAATATTTGTTGCAAGTCTCAAGTACAATGCAAGCATTATCTTTGACACTTGGGGGCTAATGTACATCTGTTCAACATTGAAGCATCGATTCAAGACCTGGTTTACCTTGGAAAGATAAAATGGCCCTTGGGGGCTACACGGATGAAAACTACAGGAATACAAACGATAAAGTGCCGGTTTATTTCAAAGGATCACCTGACATATGGAGGATAAAGCATGCAAGTATTGAGATATTACAAAGTCCCGATTTATGATTATCATCATAAACCGCCCCTTGGGGGCTACTTGAGTTGATGTTTACAATTTGGATTTACGAAAGGGAAAGTGATGAAAATACCTCATAGCGCTCCTTCATAAGATTCACCAGACTGGCTTCATAATCACAGTTTGAGTTAAGACGGTTTAGGAAACCAGAGTGGAGTTCTTGAGCACTAAGATGGGCATAGCTGGATAAATCAGTGCTCCACTTGCCTTTCTCCATAGCAGCACGCTCTTCCTTGGCACTATGTTTTGACAAAATAATAGGATGACCAGGAGAGGTGTGACCAATACCAGTAATGATAACCTCGCCTTCTTTGTCTCCAGCAGCCTTTTCTGGAGTTGATGGAGTGTCAGCAGTTCTCACTAGACTAGAAGGCCTGTCATCGGTCCGGATTACATTTGCCGGTTCATCATCAGGCACAGCAGTATCAGCTTCTACTTGTTCATCAGTGTTATGATTTGAGGGGGTGGTTCATCAAATGTGGCCTCAGTATTTGGACCCTCTGGTTCAGCAGTTTGCTCCGGTTCAATAACCACCTGGTCTTCGGACGAATTATTCACCTGAGCCTTTTTACTAGGTCTAGCTTTGGCTCTAAACAGAACAAGATGCAAAGGTTAGCATAGCATATAAAGTATGAAACATCAAAAGAAGGGGGTGAAGTACTTACCCAGCTATGGTTTTGAGAGGAGGGAGTTGGGTCGCTGTTGACTCGCCAGAGGATGAAGGAGGTGTCACCTGATAATTTGAATCGGATGGATTAAGAGGTTGTCAAAAATAGCCTGCCTTGGGATAAGAAGTGTCAGAAGTGGGTGAGACCTCAGATCGACATTTTCAAACCGGGGTGTCCGGTAAACCAGTCGAAGTGACCTTTTGACCGCTGTGCCGGGTTGTGCGGCGAGCTTCGTGCTGCTGTTTCTTCAAAATAATTGTTGGATCCAAGTGAGCAAGAGGATGAGAAAAGCTTACTTCCCGGACCACTTGACGGATTTTTTGTGTTGGCAGAGAGTCTGAACCGGAGGAAAGGATAATTACCTCTGCATCGTCAGCTTGGCTGCCCTCAATGTCCTCCTAATAAGTATCATTGCCAATGAGATGCATGAAAAGTGAACCAAGTGAATCAAGTTCTACCTCAACTTCCGGTTCATCCAGGTCGTCATCCAGTTCCATACTGATGCGTTCAGGTGCCTTCCGCTTTGTGGTTTTCTTGACGGCTTTTGTTTTAGGACGGGAAGGCTTTGTCGCTTTCTCTTGAGGTTTCTTCTTCCAGAATGGATCATCACCCTGTTTAAAAATAAGCAGAAGGGTATTCAAAGATTCTACAATCTAAAGATATCAAGTGTAAAGCATAAGAACAATACTTACAGCGGGCGGTTTGTTTTGCGTGTAAAAGGGGTTTAATCCGGTTTGACGACAGACAGCTTCCGATTCGTTCAATATTTTCTTGACAGCCTCAGTGACTTCTTCATCTATTAGCTGAATATTGATATGACGTTGGGAGTCTTCCACTTCACCAGTATACTCGCACATTAAGATGGAGCGGCGACTTAACGGCAAGATACTCCAGGATATCCAGCAACGGACGAAGTCTACACCTGTTAAATCGTTGGCCAAGAAGGCTCTCAGCTTGGCGAGTTGAGGTGCGTATGGGGCCCGTTCCTGGGCACTTAGTCATTGTGGAATTGTGGAAGTGGATGAGTATTGGCAAGCCGGTGGGCACGCTAACCCGGCAGAGGGTTCTCATCTTTAGGGGAGGTGTCTCTACAATAGAACCAAGTTTGATTCCATTCTTTAGGGTGACTGTGCAGCTTGGCATGAGGAGATTCAACCTCTTTTCTTTTCTGAATAGAGACGCCGCCGAGTTCAGTATTGGGGCCATCTACAAACTCAGTACGACGGTTAAGATGGAAGAAATCTCAGAACAACTCAACAGTTGGCTCTTCTTGTAATTACACTTCAGAGAAAACTTGAAAGTTTCATATATTGGATACCGAGTTGGCTCCAATATCTTGAGAGTGGAGTTGAAAGCTGGCAAGCACATCCCGGAAGAACTTTGATCCGGGCGGTTTGAAACCACGGCCTATGTGATCAACAAACACCACTGCCTCACCCTGCTTAGGGGTGGGAGGATTTTCCAGCCCAGGAACTCGCCACCGGATCTCATTCTTCTTTGGTAAGGTGCCGATCTTGACCATTCCATTCAATTGCTCCTCTGTAACCCAGGAGGGAGCCCAGTTGCAGGAATAAAAGTGCTTGGCCATTGCAAGTGAAAAGCTGGAAAGAAAAGCCGGTTTACAATTCATTCATAGTGATGCATAAGGTGCAACAGGACAAAGGAATCCAAGTATGTGAAATTGGTAAACCGGAGGATGATACAATTATGAATGACAAAGAGATAAGTGGAAAAAGAAATATACACATATTATTAAACCAGAGTATGCCAATAGATATAAAGGGATTGTTGGTTTACAAGGGGACTAATGGTATGTGATAGATTGCTTTCTACAAAGGTAAACCGCCTATGTGATAAAAAAAAAGGTACAGATCTAAGGCAAGAACGACTAAGTAAGGTAAAATAGGTTTCACAAGATCGCAGTGAAATTTTGGATCTACCATAAGTCAGGAAAAGGAAAAATATTGAGAAGGTTTGGTCCCGAAGCAGTTCACACAAGGTTCAGATTAAGTTATTAGGTTTGGTTTAAATGGCCGATGTAAGGAGTGCCATGGCTGCGATGCAGAACACGTTGAGATCGAGCTTTGCTATCTATGGGCTGACGAAGAACACGAAGAGAGCAACATGAACCCGCGTGAACCCTAATGGATCTATAGAGGGAAAAGGAAGGGCTTACAACAGCTGTTGAGGAAGCGGAGATGCGCCATGTTTACCTGGTGCGACTAGGTTGATGCAGCAGCCATTGGTGATGCAGAGGCGAAGTTCGACGACGGTGGCGGTGCTCGGAGGCAGGGGTGTTGCGAGGAGGAAGAAGAAGCAAAGAGACGGAGGGAAAAAAGGAAATGACCCTTGGCCCTATTTATAAGGTAAAGGGGGAGGTGACACGCGCGAGAATTGAGGAGCCTGAATATTGGATATCTAACGGAGCGGTTGCCTCGATTGTTGGAAGGTCATTAACTAAAGGTGAGATGTATCATTTTTAAATAACAAAGTGACATCATGGCGATTTATCATGATCCTGGAGTGTGACGTCATGGCAGTTTACAAGATCAAGGTGAAGATGCAAGGGAAGAATTTTTCTAAGTATTGAAGATTGACATGAACAAGTTCAAATCAATCTGGGGCCGAATGTTGGGGATATTACTACTGGATATAAACCGTCCAGGGGTAGCCGGATTAGAACTATGAAGATTAGAAGCCCATGAAGACGTAAGGGTGATGGCACTTTACGGAGGCCCAAGGCCCAAAGGTGAGTTAAGGCATGTAGATGTGAACTGACTTTCTCATGTAACTTGCATTGTAAGATAGGAAGGATAGAGACCGAGCTGGACACGTTTATGATCCAGCCTCGGGACTCTGTAAACCGGTGGGCGTCAACCTGTGTATATAAAGGTATGACCCGTCCGCGGTTTAGGGACAACAAACAACAACTCGAGAGCCACGCAAAGCGGATTCGCTCCCTGGTCATCGAAACCCTAGCAATACCAACACAACTATACGTAGGCTTTTACCTTCATCGAAGGGGCCGAACTAGTATAAAAACCCTCGTGTCCCTTGTCCGGTTTAACCCCTTTAAACTAACCCGTAGCGATGGCTCCACGACTAAGTCCTTTCACGAGACATCTGCCGTGACAAAACCACGACAGTATCCATAAAAGATTTAACACAATCAAACTTAGGTGTCATACCTGACTCCTTACCTTCATCGAGATTCCAATCTTCAGAGTTGCATTTAATTCTTTCCAATAAATCCCATTTGAATTCAATAGTCTTCAACATAAAAGAGCCACCACAAGAAGTATCGAGCATGGTGCGATTGTTATCATAAAGTCGAGCATAAATTTTTTGGATAAACATTTCTCTTGAGAGCTCATGACTGGGGCATGAATATAACATTGATTTAAGCCTCCCCCAAGCTTGAGCGATGCTTTCTCCTTCGCAAGGCCAAAAATTATATATATAATTACGATCACGATGAACAAGATGCATAGGATAAAACTTCTGATGAAATTCAAATTTCAATCGTTTGTAGTTCCATGATCCCATATCATCGCATAGCCTATACCATGTCAATGCATCTCCCTCAAAAGATAAAGGGAAGAACTTCTTCTTGATAACATCATTGGGCATACCTGCAAGCTTAAATAATCCACAAACTTCATCCACATATATTAGGTGCTCATCAGGATGTAATGTTCCATCTCCTGCAAAAGGATTAGCTAGCAGTTTTTCTATCATACCCAAAGGAATTTCAAAGTAGACATTTTCATTTTCACTAGGTTCAGTAGGTTGAGTTGGTTGAGGAGCAACTCTATGCACTACTGGTCGAGGTGAAGATACCCCGAACAAGCCCCTCAGAGGATTACTTTCCATAGTAACAAGTGACAGTAAATTTCAGCACACTATATAAATTTTTCCTTACCAAATTCCACCTACCAAAGGCGCTTCACTCCCAGGAAATGGCGCCAGAAAAGAGTCTTGATGACCCACAAGTATAGGGGCTCTATAGTAGTCCTTTCGATAAGTAAGAATGTCGAACCCAACGAGGAGCAGAAGGAAATGATAAGCGGTTTTCAGCAAGGTATTCTCTGCAAGCACTGAAATTATAGGTAATAGATAGTTTTGTGATAAGATAATTTGTAACGAGCAACAAGTAACAAAAGTAAATAAAGTGCAGCAAGGTGGCCCAATCCTTTTTGTAGCAAAGGACATGCCTGGACAAACTCATATAGATAAAAGCGCTCCCGAGGACACATGGGAATTATCGTCAAGCTAGTTTTCATCATGATCATATGATTCACGGTCGATACTTTGATAATTTGGTATGTGGGTGGACCGGTGCTTGGGCACTGTCCTTACTTGGACAAGTATCCCGCTTATGATTAACCTCTATTGCAAGCATCCTCAACTACAACAAAAATATTAAGGTAAACCTAACCATAGCATGAAACATATGGATCCAAATCAGCCCCTTATGAAGCAACGCATAAACTAGGGTTTAAGCTTCTGTCACTCTAGCAACCCATCATCTACTTATTACTTCCCAATGCCTTCCTCTAGGTCCAAATAATGGTGAAGTGTCATTTAGTCGACATTCACATAACACCACTAGAGGAGAGACAACATATATCTCATCAAAATATCGAACGAATACCAAATTCACATGACTACTAATAGCAAGACTTCTCTCATGTCCTCAGGAACAAACATAACTACTCACAAAGCATATTCATGTTCATGATCAGAGGGGTATTAATGTGCATATAGGATCTGAACATATGATCTTCCACCAAATAAACCAACTAGCATCAACTACAATGAGTAATCAACACTACTAGCAACCTACAAGTACCAATCCGAGACTTAGAGACAAGAATTGGATACAAGAGATGAAGTAGGGTTTGAGATGAGATGGTGCCGGTGAAGATGTTGATGGAGATTGGGCCCCTCCCGATGAGAGGAGTGTTGGTGATGACGATGGTGATGATTTCCCCCTCCGGGAGGGAAGTGTCCCCGGCAGAATAGCTCCACCGGAGCCCTAGATTGGTTCCGCCTCGTGGCGGCGGAGTAACGTCCCGAAAGCTTTCTTATGATTTTTTCCTCAACGAAAGACTCCATATAGCGGAAGATGTGCATTGGAGGGCCACCAGGGGGCCCACGAGGCAGGGGGCGCGCCCCCACCCTCGTGGCTAGTGAGTGGCCCCCCTCTGGTACTTCTTGTGCTCAATATTTTTTATATATTCTGAAAATAACTTCCGTGAAGTTTTAGGACTTTTGGAGCTGTGCAGAATAGGTCTCTAATATTTGCTCCTTTTCCAGCCTAGAATCCTAGCTGCCGGCATTCTCCCTCTTTATGTAAACCTTGTAAAATAAGAGAGAATAGGCATAAGTATTGTGACATAATGTGTAATAACAGCCCATAATGCAATAAATATTGATATAAAAGCATGATGCAAAATGGACGTATCAGCGGCGCTCATCGCTCCTCCTTCCGGAATCATCGACGTGAGGATACAAGGGCAACGGGTACCTAGGAGGCGGCCTTTTGTACCATGGCCGTGAGACCACCGGCCTCACGACCATCTCGCGATGATGGGGCCTCCTCTTCTTCGGCGAGAGCGGCTCGGGCTCGTTGAGGGGAGCCTTGCCTTTCTCCACGGCCGAGAACCTCCGAATTGGCACCATGACTACACCAGCAAGGAGTGGAGCAAGGAAGGAGAACAAGAGGGAGAGGCAGAGGAGAGACGGGTGATGGGGACTCCACCCCCCATCTCCATTTATAGCCAAGGGGAGGCCAACCGCCGGCCTCCACGATCTAAGGTAATGATGGCTTTTTCCTTGCATGCAGCAGGGACTCGTCAAGTCGGGTTGTTTCTGAGGCAACATGGGGAAGTGGAGATGCCCACGACCAATCAACTCCACGCGTCGACCAAGACCACAGGCTATTGAGGCCTGCGGCGCTCCGCACTTGCCCTTTGGCTTCTCCTTGAAGCCAAGCCCAAGCGCTCCTTGGGCCCGGGGGCTACTATCCGCGTTCTGGGAACGGGGGTCCCCAGACTTGCCTACCTGAGGCCCACGGCGTCGCTCTGCAGGCGGGCCCGTACGACCCATCTTCACCAACAAGGACTCAAGACCCTCGCGAGGGGCCAAGCCTCACGAGGCGGACGACGCAATACCTCCTCGGGAGCGGCCTCACCAGGCTGGCTCACGAGGGGCGGAGAGATCAAGGCAAGACAAACCTCGCGAGGTTCCAGTGATGTGAGCCATGACGACCAAGGCTAGGCGGGCGCCAGCATGCACAGTGTCCTTGTTTACTCTTTGGTGCTAAGGAGGCAAGCGCAGGCGAGGAGTTCCGAGGCATTAGGAAAAGATTTCCATATCGGTGCAATGAGACCAAGACCAGCAAGACGGCAGGACGGAGGTCACCGTGGAGCCCAAGGCAGCGTCACCACCAGAGCCTTTGGCAGGCAAAGACTACTTTTGTCAGGATAAGCTGTACTAGTTGTCCCCTTTCGAATTCGCCGTTGTGGCATCACTTCCCGCTCAATATTTGGGAAGACGACTAGGGCCTCTATAAATAGGACTAGCCACCACGTTAGAGGAAAAAAGGATCCATCCTCACAATGACAAGTTCACCAAGCACAAGAACACCTCTTCTCAGGAGGTTGTTCTTCCCCTTGTACTATTCATCCTCAGCCCAAGAGGCAATCCACCACCACCACACTGGAGTAGGGTATTACACTACAACGGTGGCCCGAACCAGTATAAATCTTGTGTCTCGTGTGTTGTGAGTTCGTGTGCCTAGCCTAGAGATCACGAAGTGTTTGAGGGCGTGATCAGTGAGGAAGAGATCTTCGCACGCACCCTATTGTTCGAACCTTAAGGGTTTTGCCGGAACCCGAAATCTGACACCATCGTAGCGTCGTTGTCGTCTCGCCAACTATTGCTTCTACAACTATCGCTAACTCATAGTGATAAAGTAAAGCAATTACATGGCGTTTGCATTTCATGCAATACAACGACAACCATAAGGCTCTTGCCAGTTGCCGATAACTTTTACAAAACATGATCATCTCATACAATAACGTATATCACATCATGTCTTGACCGTATCACATCACAACATGCCCTGCAAAAACAAGTTAGATGTCCTCTACTTTGTTGTTGCAAGTTTTACGTGGCTGCTACGGGCTTCTTGTAAGAACCGTTCTTACCTATGCATCAAAACCACAACGGTGATTTATCAAGTTTGCCATTTTAACCTTCAACAAGGACCAGCCGCAGTCAAATTTGATTCAACTAAAGTTGGAGAAACAGACACCCGCCAGCCACATTTATGCAAAACTAGTTGCATGTCTGTCGGTGGAACCGGTCTCATGAACGTGGTCATGTAAGGTTGGTCCGGACCGCTTCATCCAACAAAACCGCCAAATCAAAATAAGACATTGGTGGTAAGCAGTATGATGATCACCACCCACAACTCTTTGTGTTCTACTCATGCATAACATCTACGCATAGATTTGGCTCGAATACCACTGTTGGGAAACGTAGCATGCAATTTCAAGAAAAACCACGTTCACGCAAGATCTATCTAGGAGATGCATAGCAACGAGAAGGGGAGAGTGTGTCCATGTACCCTCGTAGACCGAAAGCGGAAGCGTTTGACTACGCGGTTAATGTAGTCGAACTTCTTCTTGTTTCGACCAATTAAGTACCGAACGTACGACACCTCTGGGTTCTGCACACGTTCAGTTCGATGACGTCCCTCGAACTCTTGATACAGCAAAGTATCGAGGGAGAGTTCCATCAGCACGACGGCATGGTGGTGGTGATGAAGTGATCCGCGCAAGGCTTCGCCTAAGCACTACGAAGATATGACCAGAGGCGTAAACTGTGGAGGGGGGCGCCGCACACGGCTAACAATTGTTGGTGTGTGTTCTAGAGCTCCCCCCCCCCTCGTATATATAGGTTGGAGGGGAGGAGAGGCAGCTAAGCGGCCGCCCCAAGTAGGAGGAATCCTACTTGGGGTCCTCCCAATTCGGCCTCCCCCTTTCCTATTCCTATTCCGAGTAGGAAGGGAGGCGGTGGAAGGGGGAATCCTATTCCCTTTTTCCTTTCCTCCTTCCCCTTTTCTACTCCGATTTTGCCAGCCCATATGGAGGGGCGCACCAGCCCCTTAGGGTCTGGTATGTCCCTCTCTTGTACCATTAGGCCCATATAGTTTGCCGGGGGTTGCCCGAAACCCCTTTCGATGACCCGATACGTACCCGGTACCGCTGGAACACTTCCGGTGTCCGAATACTATCGTCCTATATATGAATCTTCACCTATCAACCATTTTGAGACTCCTCGTCATGTCCGTGATCTCATCCGAGACTCCGAACAACATTCGTTCACCAAATCACATAACTCATATAATACAAAATCGTCATCGAACGTTAAGCGTGCGGACCCTGTGGGTTTGAGAACTATGTAGACATGACCGAGACACCTCTCCAGTCAATAACCAATAGCGGAACCTAGATGCTTATATTGGTTCCTACATATTCTACGCAGATCTTTATCGGTCAAACCGTAATGACAACATACGTTATTCCCTTTGTCTTCAGTATGTTACTTGCCCGAGATTCGATCGTCGGTATCTCTATACCTAGTTCAATCTCGTTACCGGCAAGTCTCTTTACTCATTCGGTAATGCATCATCCGTCAACTAACTCATTAGTCACATTGCTTGCAAGGCTTATCATGATGTGCATTACCGAGAGGGCCCAGAGATACCTCTCTGATACTCGGAGTGACAAATCCTAATCTTGATCTATGCCAACCCAACAAACACCTTTGGAGATACCTATAGAGCATCTTTATAATCACCCAGTTTTGTTGTGACGTTTGATAGCACACAAGGTATTCCTCCGGTATTCGGGAGTTGCATAATCTCATAGTCAAAGGAATATGTATATGACATGAAGAAAGCTATAGCAATAAAACTGAACGATCAACATGCTAAGATATCGGATGGGTCTTGTCCATCACATCATTCTCCTAATGATGTGATCTCGTTCATCAAATGACAACACATGTCTATGGTTAGTAAACTTAACCATCTTTTATTAACGAGCTAGTTTAGTAGAGGCTTACTAGGGACACGGTGTTTTGTCTATGTATCCACACATGTATCAAGTTTCCGGTTAATACAATTCTAGCATGAATAATAAATATATATCATTATATAAGGAAATATAAAATAATAACTTTATTATTGCCTCTAGGGCATATTTCCTTCAAGTAATGGCGGCACAGGGAACGAGGACGCCATCAATGGCGAAGCACGACATGATGGCGCTGGCAACAGGAGTGTCGGGAATGGCAACGGCGACGACAAGGTCAACGGGGATGATGATGACCCCAACAATTGTGATTACAACCCGAAGGCCGAGGAGGAACGAAGCTTCATCCCCAACAATTATGATGCTTTCGAGTAGCTCCTTGAGGGACCTCAACTCGATACCTTGCGCAAGCGATTGGACAGTGCGTCTAAAGCATTAAAAACAAGTCTTAATGTCTTAAAGATGAAGAAGATGAACTAAATGAGAGATGGACCTTGCTCCTGAGGGCTGAACAGGCGCTCAAGGATAAGCTCTAACGAACCCAAGTCAAAGTACAAGATATCATCTTCAAGATATCTATTAATGAGCAGGTGCTCAGTAGCCCCTCAAGGGTTGAACATTCATGTTTTCCTTCAAGACATCATCTTAATGAATAGAGAAGATTAGATACAAGGTTGATCAAGTAAAAGTACAAAGAGTGGATTCAAGTTAATCAACACACAAAGTGTAGAAGATGTACTAAGTGGTATCAAGTGATCTCATGGTATGGGAAGCATTGTCAATGTGCTTCCATCAAAAGGAAGATCTGATATAACCCATGGAGGATGATATCAAGTGGTAATCGTCATCAATTTTTGAATTTTGACCAGTAGTCACACTTTTGCCAATCATGTCTCCATATGACTCTTGTTCATCTTTTAGTGCTTCGTGCTCCAAGCTCAGAATGATTCTGACAGAACTTGAAGACAACCAAGTGTTTTTTGCTTGCATGGTCTGACCATACCGTCTTACACATTACTATCCATTTGTAATCATGTGGACATGGCACATGATGACCCACAAGTATAGGGGATCAATTGTAGCTCTTTTCGATAAGTAAGAGTGTCGAACCCAACGAGGAGCAGAAGGAAATGACAAGTAGTTTTCAGTAAGGTAATTCCTGCAAGTGCTGAAATTGTAAGTAATTGAGAAGTTTGGTAGCAAGATAAATTGTAACGGGCAAGTAACGATAGTAGTAACAAAAGTGCAGCAAGATAGCCCAATCCTTTTGAGGCAAAGCACATGCCAAAATGGACTCTTATGATAAGCAAAGCATTCTTGAGGGTACACGGGATTTTCATCTACTCACTTTCATCACGTTGGTTTAATTCGTGTTCGGTACTTTGATAATTTGATATATGGGTGGACCAGTGCTTAGGTGTTGTTCTTACTTGAACAAATCTCCTACTTATGATTAACCCTCCCGCAAGTGTCCGCAACTACGAGAAAAGTATTAAGAATAAATTCTAACCATAGCATTAAACTTTTGGATCTAATCGGTCCCTTATGGAATAGCGCATAAACTGAGGTTTATTTTCCCACACAAGACTTCAACATCTCTAACAATCCCAATTGGTGATAAAATGTCTCTATTAGCAAGTTTAATAGTAACATCTATGTCTTCTGTCTCTACAGGTGCTATGTCATTCATAATTTCTTGATATAAGGTGTAAGGAATAGCACTCACGCTAGCACCTATGTCACATAAACCATAATAAGAGTGATCTCCTATTTTAACTAAGGCAACAGGCATGCCAACAACAGGTCGATGTTTATCCTTTTTATCAGGTTTGGCAATTCTAGCAGCTTCTTCGCAGAAGTAAATAACATGCCCATCCATATCTTCTTCAAATAGATCTTTAACCATAGCAATACTAGGTTCTACTCTGATTTTTTCATCAGGTTTAGGTGTTCTTATATAGATTTTGGTAACCGCAGTTGAAACTTTAACATGTTCCTTTATCCTAACAGGGAAAGGTGGTTTCTCAATATAAGCAGAAGGAACAACTGGATCAACATTATAAATTATGTTTTCTTCCTTAATTGGTACCGGTTCTTTAATTTCTTCTTTAATAGGTGGGTGATATTTAAACCACTTCTCTTTAGGGAGATCAACATGAGTAGCAAATGATTCACAGAAGGAGGCTACTATCTCAGAGTAAAGTCCATATTTAGTGCTAAACTTTTGAAAAGCATCGGTATTCATAAAAGATTCAACACAATCATACTTAAGCTTAATACCTGACTTTTTACCTTCGTCGAGTTCCCAATCTTCAGAGTTGCGTTTAATTCTTTCCAAAAGATCCCACCGAAATTCAATAGTCTTCTTCATAAAAGAACCAGCACAAGAAGTATCGAGCATGGTTTGATCATTACGAGAAAGCCGAGCATAAAAGTTCTGGATAATAATTTATTTTTAGAGCTCGTGATTGGGGCATGAATATAATATTGACTTAAGCCTCCCCCAAGCTAGAGCGATACTTTCTCCTTCACGAGGCCAAAACTTATATATATAATTCCGATCACGATGAACTAGATGCATAGGATAATTTTTTTGGTGGAACTCCAATTTCAAAAGATTCCAATTCCAAGATCCAATATCATTGCATAGCCTATACCATGCCAATGATTTTCCCTTCAAAGATAAAGGGAAAACCTTTTTCAGAACTTCATCTCTGGGTAAACCTGCAAGCTTGAACAATCCACGAATTTGTTCTACATATATCAAATGCATATCAGGATGTTCGGTTCCATCTCCTGCATAAGGATTAGCTAGCAGTTGTTCTATCATACCCGAAGGAATTTCATATTCAATATTTTCAGTAGGTGCAGTAGGTTGAGGGGTAACTAATTGTGGTTCCGGTTGAGGTGAGGATACCCCGAACAAACCCCTCAAAGGATTGTTTTCCATAGTAACAAGTGACAATAAATTTCAACACACTATATAAATGTTTCCTTACTGTCGTGGTTTTGTCACGGCAGATGTCCTTGTGAAAGGACTTAGTCGTGGAGCCATCGCTACAGGTTAGCTTAAAGGGGTTAAAGCGGACAAGGGACACGAGAGTTTTATACTGGTTCGGCCCCTTACGATGAAGGTAAAATCCTACTCCAGTTGTGATGGAATTTCTAGGGTTTCGATGACCAGGGAGCGAATCCGCTTTGCCTGGCTCTCGAGTTGTTGTGTGTTGTCCCTAAACCGCCGCCGGGTCATCCCTTTATATACATAGGTCGACACCCGCCGGTTTACAAAGTCCCAGGGCCGGATCATCAATGTGTCCGGCTCGGCATCTATTCCTTCTACCTTACAATACAAGATATATATTAATGTCGGTTTATGTCTACAAGCCTTAACCCGCCTTTGGGCCTTGGGCCTTCATAAAGCGCCACCATCCTTGTCTTCACGCCTTTGGGCCTTGGGCCTTCATAAAGCGCCACCATCCTTTGTCTTCCGGGGCTTCTAATCCTCATAGAGTCAACCCGGCTACTCCTGGCCGGTTTACGTCCAGTAGTAATATCCCCAACATTAGGCCCCAGATTGATTTGAACTTGTTCGTGTCAATCTTCAACACTTAGAAAAATTCTTGCCTTTGCACCTTCGCATAGATCTTGTAAACCGCCCCGACGTCATCCTCCAGATTTCTAGTAAACTGACGTGACATCACCTGTTTATTTAAAGCCGAGATACCCCTTTTATTAATGAGCATCCGAAAATCGAGGCAACAATCTCGTTATCTATCCATTTTTTGGGCTCCTCGATTCTCGCCCCTGTCGCTTATCTCTTTGTCCTTATAAATAGGGCGGAGGACCCCTTCCTTTTCCTTCTGTTGCCCTCTCCTCTCTTCTTCCTCCTCGCGACGCCTCTACACCTGAGCGTTGCCACCGTCGTCGAGCTTTGTCTCTGCCTCATCATTGGTCGTTGCATCGACCTGATCGCTCCAGAGAGACGCGGCACACCTCCGCTACTTCAAAAGCTTCGGTAAGTCTTCCCCATTTTCTTCGTAGATCTAGTTAGGGTTTCAGTGTTCATCGAAGCTCATCGAAGCTCCGGTGTTGTTCTTCTCTTTCCTTCCCAGTAGCATCAAAGACTAGTTAGATCTGTTAGCTCTTTATGCGACCGTAGCCATAATCTCACCTTTCCTTATCAGACCATCCCCTTCATATAGGAAAAACTCATCTGAACCTGATAAACTGGTATCTGAAATTTAGGTCTTGAATCTATTCTTGTTTTCTGTCATACAGCAGATCTGAAATCATCATATCTTGTGAAACTTGTATTCCTTCACTTAGCTATTTTTTGCTTCAGATCTGTACCTTCTTTACCTGTACAGGCAGTTTATCTCTATAGAAAATAATCTGTCATATGCCATTAGTCCCCTTGTAAACCGTTCATCGCTTTACCACTTATAAAACACTCTGTCATAGGCGGTTTATAACATCCTCTGGTTTATCAATTTTATATGCTTGAATTCCTTTTTCCTCAACCTGTTGCATCGTACGCTTTATCATTAATGAATCATAAACCGACATTATTTTCTTTCCAGCTTCTTCACTTGTAATGGCCAAACAGTTCTATTCCTGTAACTGGATCCCTTCCCAGGTTACTGAGGAGCAACTGAACGGAATGGTCAAAATTGGTACCTTACCGAAGAAAAAATAAATTCCGCTGGCGAGTTCCTGGGCCGGAAAATCCTCCTACCCCTAGAGAGGGTGAAGTAGTGGTGTTTGCTGATCATATAGGCCGTGGTTTTAAACCGCCTGGATCCAAGTTTTTCCGAGATGTACTTGCCAGCTTTCAGATCCACCCTCAAGATATTGGACCCAACTCTATATCCAATATCTGCAACTTTCGGGTTTTTTGTGAAGCGTATCTACAAGAAGAACCAACTGTCGAGTTGTTCCGGGATTTCTTCCACTTAAACCGTCGCACTGAATTCGTAGACAGGCCCAATACGGAGCTTGGTGGCGTCTCCATTCAGAAAAGGAAGAATGTTAGTTTTCCTCACGCCAAACTTCACAGTCACCCAAAGGAGTGGAATCAAGCTTGGTTCTATTGCAAGGACACCTCTCCTGAAGATGAGAACCGTCTGTCGGGTTACCGTGCTCACCGGCTCACCAATACTCATCCGCTTCCGCAACGTCTAAGTGCCAAGGAGCGGTCCTCGTACACACCACAACTCGCCAAGCTTAGAGCTTTCATGGCCAACGGTTTAACAGGCGTGGACTTCGTCCGTTGCTGGATATCCTGGAGTATCTTGCCATTAAGTCGCCGCTCCAGTTTAATGTGCGAGTACATCGGTGACGTGAAAGACTCCAATGTCATATTGACATTCAGTTAATAGATGAGGAAGTTACTGAGTCTGTCAAGAAAATGCTGAATGAACTGAAAGCTGTCTGTAGCAAGACCGGGTTAAGTCCCTTTTACACAGAACAAACCACCCGCTATAAGTATTGTTTTTGCTTCTGCTTTACACCTGATATTATTGAACTGTGCAACTTTGAATACCCTCTGTCCATTTTTAAATAGGGTGATGATCCGTTCTGGAAAAAGAAACCTCAGGAGAAAGCAGTGAAGCCTTCTCGGCCTAAAATGAAAGCTGTCAAGAAAACCACGAAGAGAAAAGCCACTGAACCCATCGGTTTAGAGCTTGATGACGACCCTGATGAACCGGAAGCAGAGGTAGAACTTGATTCACTTAGTTTAGTTTTCATGCACCTCATTGACAATGATATTTATCAGGAGGACGCTGAGGGCAGCCAAGCTGACGATGCAGAGGTAATTATCCTTTCCTCCGGTTTAGATCCTCTGCCAACACAAAAAAATCCGTCAAGCAGTCCGGAAAGTAAGATTTTCTCACCCTCTTGCTCACTTGGATCCAAAATTTCTTTTGAAGAAGCAGCAGCACGAGGTTCGTCGCACAACCCGGCACAGCGGCCAAACGGTCACTTCGACCGGTTTACTGAATACCCCAATTCAAAAACACCGACCTGAGGTCTCACCCACTTCTGACACTTCTTATCCCAAGGCCGGCTATTTCCGACAACCTCTTCATCCGTCCGATTCGAATTATTAGGTGACACCTCCTTCGTCATCCGACGAATCAACGACCACACAACTCCCTCCTCTTAAGACCGTTGCTGGGTAAGTATTTCAACTCAATCTTTTGATGTTTCACACTTTATATGCTATGCTAACCTTTGTGTCTGCTCTTTTTAGAGCCAAAGCCAGGCCCAGTAAGAAGGCTCGGGTGAATAACCCGTCTGAAGACCATGTGGTGATTGAACCGGAGCTAACTACGAAACCGGAAGGTCCAAATACTTAGGCCACATTTGATGAACCGCCCCCTCAAGACCATAACGTTGATGAACAAGCAGAAACTGAAGTAGCAGACCTTGCCGATAAACCGACAAGTCCGGTCCATAATGATGATGGACCGTCTAGTCCGGCTAAGGCTACTGATATCCCAACAACTCCAACGAAGATTGCTGGTGACAAGGAAGATGATGTTATCATCACTGGTGTTGGCCATACCTCTCCTAGCAACCCTGTTGTTTTATCCAAACATAGTGCTAAGGAAGAACGTGTTGCAACGGAAAAAGGCAAATGGAGCACCGATTTATCAAGCTATGCCCACCTCAGTGCTCAAGAACTCCACTCTGGCTTTCTAAACCATCTGCACACAAACCGTGACTATGAAGCCGGTTTAGTGAATCTGATGAAGGAGCGCTATGAGGTACTTTCATCACTTTTCCTTTCTTAAATCCAATTTGTAAGTACCAACTCTAGTAGCCCCCAAGGGCCGGTTTATGATGGCAATCATAAATCGGGACTTTGTAATATCTTAACCCGTGCATGCTTATCTTTCACATGTCAAGTGGGTTTTTAAAAATAAACCGGTACTCTATCATTGTGTTCCTGTACTTTTCGCCTGTGTAGTCTCCAAGGGCCTGTTTATCTTTCCAAGGCAAACCGGGTCTTTAACCAATGCTTCAATTTGAACAGATGTACATTAGCCCCCAAGTGTCAAGGATAACGCTTGCATTGTACTTGGGACTTCAAAAAAAATTCTGATAACAGAGCAAATAGGCATTAGCCCCCAAGTACAAAGTGCATAACTTGTTATGTGCTTGGTACTTCAAATATATACAACCGACTGATGATATGTCGTTCCTTGACGGGCTGAGCTGAGCAAAAAGGACAGCCAAAACTCTGATCTCCAAGAGAACATTAAATCTCAATAAGCAGAGGCTTCTAAAGCCAAGGAAGAACTGAGCACCACCTTAGCAGCCATGGAAAAGCTGAAGGAGACCTTGAAGAAGGAGCGGGCGGATTGGGAGGCAGAAAAATCCGCTTTACAAAAGAAAGCTGAAGACGCAGCAGCCGCTCTTAAATCGGTGGCTGAAGAACTGACCAGTTTAAAGAAGCAGATTAATGCCATGACTTTTGCTGTATTTGGTAAGTATCCTCATATGAAGCTTTTTCAATTCATACTATCTCATCAATGGTCGGTTTACTGATGCTTACCATGACAGGGACCCGCATTACTCATCTGGGCTCCGACATGCGGATGAAGCTCAAGGTTGCCTATACTTTGATAGAACAGCTATATTCCAGATCCCAACGAGCTATTTGCATTGCTGCTTATAACAAGCCTCCTCCCACGCTGATAAAAGAAACCATCAAAAAGCTATCCATGTTGCCTTCCCGGTTGGATGAACTGAAGAGATCAGCTACAAGGTCAGGTGTGCTGACTGCGCTAATCCGGGCCAAGGCGTGGATTCTAGATCTTGAACCGGAAGATATTGGCCAAGGCTATCCTGGCGTAAAGAATATGGTTCAGAATTCAACAATGATGATCTCCGAAGGTTGACAAGAGAATTGCGCCCCATTGCAAGCAAATTGGCGGATGAAACGGATCTATCCCATTACCAGCCGATTTATGATGCTGATCAGAAGATATATCCTGCGGCAATACATGACATAGAAGATCTTGTTCCGCCAATTCGTAAACACACTTATGCCCCTGACATTGATCCTTCCAGCCTTATAAGTGAAGAGGCTGTATTCCAAGCTTTAACTGGAATCGATTGGACGACGATTGATTCCAGCTACTGGGTAGAGAGGAGGAGGATGCACCAACTCAGGATGATCCTCAATCTTCAAGTCGTCCAGATGTTGAATCCTAAACCGGGGCCGGTTTATCTGCCGCAGTCTGCCACTCGTTATTGAAACACTTATTCTGTGTGGGCTTTTAAAGCACCTTGTAATAGGCTAGCTTAAACACTTATCGGTTATGCCATCGAGCATGTTTATTTTGCTTGATACTGGTAACTCGCCATTCCCTTGGGATCTATTATATGCATAGTCCATTGCTGCTTTATTTAATTTGTTCCTGCATATAAGAACTTGAAAGTGTCCTAGTGGTTTACCACTGGACGGGTCATGATGCCCAAAATATATACATAGCCTGGATGTATAACCAAGACTATAATAACCGGATATAAAATAGATGATACCTGTGATATATCTTGTTGGCTGACCAACTGTTGTTATAATAAGGGTGATAACACCAATCTGGAGTATGGATGACTCCTTTCATCCTTGCCAGTTCATATCAAAACCGTACCGGGTTATGATAAACACCGGTTTGTTCATATAATTCTGGTGACTTCTAGCCAAAATCAGACCGGATCAAGTTAATGCCGGATTGTAACTGATCATATACTAACAACTTAGTGTTGAAAGCCATGCCGGGTTGTAATAGACACCGGTTTATCAGCAAATGTTCATAAATCCTTTAACAAAAGAGGTTAAATATTGCACAAAAATACCAGAAAAATATGCAAGGCTTTTCATGGGCTGACAGGCCCTAAATCGAGGCTTTTAATGGGCTGCCAGGCCACTGAGTTAAACCATTTTGCAAAGCCTTTTAAGATGGACCTCAATCTTTAACCAATCATCATTTTAACTTTGACAAGTTTAGGGTCTATGAGATTGACTTGTCAAACATTCGATGGGTCATACCAGGTTTACCTGGACGGAGTGGCTTACTTAAAGAGGCAGGATAACCCAGGGTTTTAGGTGAATACACCTGGTTTCCAAGCCTGGCTTGATAGCCTATTGCAAGGGTACAAACTCTTTGTTCTTTAAGAAGCAAGGAGCCCCCAAGCAATATTTGAGTTGTGCTCAGTGGAACCTATGTTTGAGTTGTGCTTTTGCCACAAACCCTCTTTGGCCCACATAATTTCCTTTTGGCTTTTAGCCTATCAAGAGGTATAGCAATGGTGTGAATACAACCAAGCCCCCTAGTGATTTCCTTTTTTTGGCTTTAAGCCAATCAAGAGGCGTAGCTATGGTTCGAATATGACCAAGCCCCCTAGTGATTTCCTTTATATATGCGTGGCATTATAAGCCGGGTTAATAGAACTCCGCTTTATAAGAAGAAGCCCCCATGTAACCACACATTATGTAAAAACAAAAGAGACCCTGCTTTAGCTGAGGCTCCGGTTTATAATATATGCACTGTCATAAATATGTACATAAGAAGAGCCTGTGGCTCAAGTATAATAAGGCCGAAGAAGAGCTATATTCCACGGCCGCTTGGTATCCTCCTCCGATTTACGTGAGTCTTTGTGCTCTCGAACATCGATAAGGTAGTATGACCCATTGTGCAGATTTTCGCTGACCACAAAAGGTCCTTCCCAAGGTGGGGATAACTTGTGCATATCAGTCTGATCCTGGATGAGCCAGAGCACCAGATCGCCCTCTTGAAAAGTTCTGGTCTTAACCCATCGGCTATTATAACGTCAGAGATCTTGTTGATAAATCGCTGAACGCGATGCCGCCAGATCACGCTCCTCATCTAATAGGTCCAGTGAGTCCTGACGTGCCTTCTCATTATCAGCTTCAACGTAAGCCGCCACACAGGGTGAGTCATGATGGATGTCAGTAGGGAGAACCGCCTCTGCTCCATAAACCATAAAGAAAGGTGTGTAACCCGTAGATCTGTTCGGTGTGGTGTTGATACTCCATAACACGGAAGGTAACTCCTCCACCCAACAACCCGGCATCCGCTTTAAAGGAAGCATAAGCCGGGGTTTAATGCCTCTCAAAATCTCCTGATTCGCCCTTTCTGCTTAACCATTAGATTGGGGGTGAGCCACTGATGACACGTCAAGCCGGATGTGCTCACGTTGACAAAATTCTTCCATGGCGCCCTTGGATAGATTAGTACCATTATCAGCTATAATGCTATGTGGAAAACCAAACCGGAATATCACCTTTTTGATGAATTGAACGGCCGTGGCTGCATCACACTTACTGACTGGCTCTGCCTCGACCCACTTGGTAAACTTATCAACCGCCACCAGCAGGTGGGTCTTCTTGTCTTTGGACCTTTTAAAGGGTCCAACCATGTCTAGCCCCCAAGTTGCAAACGACCAAGTGATTGGAATCATTCTCAACTCCTAGGCCGGAATATGAGCGCGGCGTGCAAACTTCTGACAACCGTCACACCTCTTCACCAAATCCTCAGCATCAGCATGAGCCGTCAACCAATAGAAGCCGTGATGAAAAGCCTTAGCCACCAAGGACTTTGAACCGGCGTGGTGACTACAATCACCTTCGTGGATCTCTCCCAAGATCTCACAACCTTCTTGAGGAGGCACACAACGCTGAATCACCCCTGTGACGCTGTAATGATGTAACTCCCCATTGACAATGGTCATTGACTTCGATCACCGGATTATCTATCGGGCCAAGGTTTCATCGCCTGGTAACTCACCCCGGTTCATGTAGGCTAGCTATGGGACTGTCCAATCCGGTATAACATGAAGAGCTGCTACCAATTGAGCCTCCGGATCAGGAATAGCCAACTCCTTCTCTGTGGGTAACTTGACCGATGGATTATGAAGTACGTCCAGGAAGACATTGGGTGGCACCGGTTTACGCTGAGAGCCTAGGCGACTTAAAGCGTCTGCTGCTTTATTCTTTCGCCGGTCTATATGGTCAACCTGATAACCCTTAAAATGACCAACCACTATGTCCACCTCTCGTCGATAGGCTGCCATGAGCAGATCCTTGGAATCCCATGTACCAGACACCTGATGAGCCACCACATCTGAGTCACTGAAGCACTTAACCCGGCTTAAATTCATCTCCTTAGCCATCCGAAGACCATGGAGCAAGGCTTCGTATTTAGCTGCATTGTTAGTACAAGGGAACATTAAGCGGAGAACATAACAAAACTTATCACCTCGTGGGAAAGTTAGTATGACTCCAGCCCCCGGGCCCTCTAGTTGTCTAGACCCATCAAAATGAATAATCCAATACGTGTTATCTGGCTTTTCCTCTGGTGCCTACAACTCTGTCCAATCATTAATGAAGTCCACAAGTGCTTGGGATTTGATTGTTGTGCGAGCCGTATATTTTATCCCGTGAGGTCCAAGCTCAATAGCCCACTTGGCAATCCGGCCAGTTGCTTCTCTGTTTTGGATGATATCTCCAAGGGGGGGCTGAACTAACCACTGTGATAGGATGACCTTGAAAATAATGCTTGAGCTTCCGGCTTGCCATGAAAACTCCATACACCAGCTTCTGTCAATGTGGGTACCTCTGCTTTGATTCAATAAGTACCTCACTAATGTAATAAACCGGTCATTGAACCGGATACTCCTTTCCGGCCTCCTTGCGCTCAACCACAATAGCCACACTAACAGCCCGGGCATTAGCAGCCACGTATAGCAATAAGGGCTCTTTATCGACCGGAGCCGCAAGGACAGGCGGTTCGGCTAACTATCTCTTCAAATCCTCAAACGCTTTATCAGCCGCGTCACTCCAGACGAAGTCATCCGTTTTCTTTAGCATCTGATACAAAGGGATAGCTTTCTCCCCAAGGCGACTGATAAACCGGCTTAATGCTGCAATCCGGCCCGCCAAACGCTCAACATCATTGATACATGCCGGTTTAGCTAGAGAGGTGATAGTTGTGATCTTCTCTGGATTCTCCTCAATGCCCCTGTTAGACGCAAGGAAACCCAAGAGTTTGCCTGTCGGAACACCAAAGACACATTTGGTTGGATTAAGCATCATCTTATAGACCTGGAGGTTGTCAAAAGTCTCTCTTAGGTCATCTATCAATGTTTCCTCCTTCCTAGACTTCACCACAATATCATCCACATAAGCATGGACATTGCGCCCAATCTGTTTATGAAGACAATTTTGAACACAGCGTTGATACATCGCCTGGGAACTCTTGAGCCCAAAAGGCATAGATACATAGAAGAAGGCTCCAAAGGGAGTTATGAAAGCTGTCTTCTCCTGGTCCTTAACTGCCATTTTGATTTGATGATAACCAGAATAAGCATCCAAAAAACACAAACGGTCACAACCCGCCGTAGCATCAATAATCTGATCAATACGAGGGAGAGCAAAGGGATCAGCTGGACATGCCTTGTTCAAGTCTGTGTAATCCACACACATACGCCAAGTGTCGTTTTTCTTAAGTACCAGCACCGGATTAGCTAGCCACTCAGGGTGAAAGACCTCCACGATAAACCCTGCTGCCAAAAGCCGGGCTACCTCCTCACCAATAGCCTTACGCCTCTCTTCATTGAAGCGGCGAAGAAATTGTCTGGCCGGTTTAAATTTGGGATCTATATTAAGGGTGTGCTCAGCGAGTTCCCGTTCCCTCGGTACACCTGGCATGTCAGAAGGCTTCCATGCAAAGATGTCCCGGTTCTCACGGATGAACTCGATGAGCGCACTTTCCTATTTTGGATCCAGGTTAGCACTAATGCTGAACTGCTAAGATGAATCGCCATGAACAAAATCAACCATCTTAGTATCTGCAGCCGATTTAAATTTCAGCGCCGGGTCATGTTCTGTAGTTGGCTTTTTCAGAGAAGTCATATCTGCCGGATCAACATTGTCTTTATAAAACTTCAGCTCCTCTGTGGCACAAACCGACTCAGCATAAGCCACATCACTTTCTTCACACTCCAAGGCTATCTTCCTGCTCCCATGTACTGTGATGGTCCCCTTATGACCCGGCATCTTAAGCTGCAGATAAACATAACACGACCTTGCCATGAACTTAGCATAAGCCGGCCATCCGAACAGGGCATGATATGGACTCTTGATTTTCACCACTTCAAAATTCAACACCTCTGATCTTGAATCGTGCTCGTCTCCAAAAGCAACCTCTAGAGCTATCTTGCCAACTGGGTATGCCGATTTACCAGGCACTACCCCATGAAACACAGTGTTCGACGGTTTAAGATTCTTATCTGTTAACCCCATGCGATGAAAGGTTTCATAGTAAAGGATGTTAATACTGCTTCCTCCATCCATAAGCACCTTGGTGAACTTGTAACCCCCAACTTGAGGTGCTACCACTAAGGCCAGATGACCCGGATTATCAACCCGGGCGGATGATCTTCTCGACTCCATAAAATGGGCTGTTCAGACCAGCGCAAATACTGAGGCACCGCCGGTTCAATGGAGTTCACGGCCCTTTTGTGAAGCTTCTGATCGCGCTTACACAAGCTAGTGGTAAAGACATGATACTTCCCACTATTCAACTGCTTCGGATTGCTCTGATAACCCGATTGCTGCTGCTGCTGATTCCCTTGATGGTTATAACCTCCCTGATTGCCCTGATTACCTTGATTGCCATGCCCGGTCTGATTGCCTTGGAATCCTGAACCGGAGCTACCGCCTCCATAACCCAGCCCATGAAAACCGCCTCCTGAACCGCCGGGCGGGCCATTGTCGTATTGAAACATATTGGAATTTTTGAACTCTCGCATGATGAAACAATCCTTCCAAAGATGCTAAGCTGGCTTCTCCTTCGATCTGTGCTTTGGACAAGGTTGATTTAACAGGAGCTCCAGATTGGGGCCTGACCCTTCACACCGCTGGGGTGGTTCACCCTTGCGACGCTGACCGTTATCCTGGGCGTTGGTGTTAGCCACAAAGTCCAGGCTATTATCCGCCTTGCGCTTACCATTGTTCCCATGACCTGCCGGGTTATGTTGCTGCCCCTTGGCACTGCCGTTCTTTTTCCCCTTCCTGGATTTGTCCTCCTCAGACTCAGGATCCTTGGTACTATCTGAATCGACATACTTAACCAAAGCGGCCATAAGCGTTGACATGTCATTGCAGTGACGTTTGAGTCTTCCCAGCTTCAATTTCAACGGCATAAACTGGCAATTGCCTTCCAACGTCAAGACTGATGTATCAGCATTGATGCGGTCTGATGAATGCAAAATAGCTGAGACTCGCTTCACCCAGTGGGTTGTTGATTCCCGTCCTCTTGAATGCAGGCGGCTAGGTCCACAATTGACATAGGCTGCTTACACGTGTCCTTAAAATTCTGGATAAACTGGTTTTTTTAACTCAGCCAAGGACCCAATGGAGTTAGCTGGCAAACTTTTTAACCAAGTACGAGTTGTTCCTTCGAACATCATGGTGAAATACTTAGCACATACCGCTTCATCCACATCCAGCATCTCCATCGCCATCTCATAACTCTCAACCCATGACTCATGGGGCAAATCGGCAGTATAATTGGGCACCTTACGAGGGCCCTTAAAATCCTTGGGCAGTCGCACATTACGCAAGGCTGGGGTGAGGCACGGTACCCCCAAAGAACTGGAGACCACACCTGGCTCCACTGAGGCGGTTGGACAAACCAGAGTAAGCTGATGAGCCGCGTGTTGTGCTGCTAACTCGGCCTCTCGACGCGCTCGTCCATGATCCACCACATCTTGTGCATTAGTACCACCACCCGCCGGGTTACGGTGTCGCGCACTGCTTGACACAGTCGGTTCATCAATATGCCTGCTGTAGCTCCGACTTGGACGAGGGGTGGAATGAATCCTCTCGCGACTATGCGAATAAGCCTACTGCTGGGTTAAAGCCGTTTGAAGGAGCTCTCTAGCCCGTCGTGTCTCAACTGCCACCGGTGACTCACCTTCGATTAGGAGAGCTGCCAATCATGAAGCGGCGGCCACAATGTTATCCAATGGGTTAGAGTAATGACCCGGAGGTGTTGAGACGCGACGTGATGGGAGGTCGTTTTGATGAGGCGGAGGAGGCGGATCCGTCGCACGGGGCTGAACCGGTGCCCCGGTCCCAAGTGCCTCCGCCCGGTTTACCACAGGTTGGTTGCTGGTACCCACTCTGGGTGTGTTAAAGTAATTCCTCGCCTCCAAGACCGATGGAAGGCGCGATCGGTATCTTCTCCTCGTGATGTAATCCGACACACTCTGATCCAGCATAAGCCGGTACGCTTGAGCCTCCAACCCGGCCCGCTCTGTAGCCATCCTGGTGTTTTCTGCTACCAGGTCCGCTTTAGCTTGAGTTATCTGATCCTTCACCTTTGCAATCTCTGTGTTGTGCTGATCCCGGTTTGCCGCGTCCACCTCCGCTGCCAGCAATGTTGCTAAAGCGTCGAATAGATCAGACAAAACCTAAGCCGAAGGCGGTGCAGAGCCCCCTGCTCCCGCTGGTGTTGTTGTTGCTGAACCGGAGATCATTGCCGCGGGGTAGAAGAGTGTTGCGCTGGTTGTGTACTGGCCATGAAGACCGTGACCCGGCTTGGCAGATCGAGGGGGTACGGAATACTGTTGCCATCCAAAACCTCCACTAATCCGGCCATCCTGCAGCTGGTACAGTGACTCGGTCTATCCGGTTGATGACTCGTCATTAGAGCAGACAACGGTTTCGCCACCAGATGCCGGTCTACCCTCATATTCCGCTCCATGGATGACACCTACGAAGACATGCTTTACGGCGGGCTGAACCTAGGCAGAGCTTGCACGCTGAGCCGTCTCGATGATGTCGGTGCAGATGTCCGGCTCTGGGCCCGGTTCACCGATCTTGCCGATGAAGACATGAATTCCACCAAAGGGGACCCGGTACCCGTATTCAATTGAACTGGCCTCGGGACCCCATCCTGCGTCGTCGATGTAGAGCTTGCCACGACGACTCTTAGTCATCTGGCCCACAGCGTATCCCTTGAGTCCTTCAGAGCTGTCCTTCGAGAACCCGAAACCATCGTACGATAGCCCCACAGTGGGCGTCAACTGTTGTGGTTTTGTCACGGCAGATGTCCTTGTGAAAGGACTTAGTCGTGGAGCCATCGCTGCGGGTTAGCTTAAAGGGGTTAAAGCGGACAAGGGACACGAGAGTTTTATACTGGTTCGACCCCTTACGATGAAGGTAAAATCCTACTCCAGTTGTGATGGAATTGCTAGGGTTTCGATGACCAGGGAGCGAATCCGCTTTGCCTGGCTCTCGAGTTGTTGTGTGTTGTCCCTAAACTGCTGTCGGGTCGTCCCTTTATATACATCGGTCGACATTTGCCGGTTTACGGAGTCCCAGGGCCGGATCATCAACGTGTCTGGCTCGGCATCTATTCCTTCTACCTTACAATACAAGTTATATATTAATGTCGGTTTATGTCTACAGGCCTTAACCCGCCTTTGGGCCTTGGGCCTTCATAAAGCGCCACCATCCTTGTCTTCATGGGCTCTGAATAAAATAACCATCATGGGGATAATCCGACCTCTTCTAACCGGTTTACGTCCAATAGTAATATGTCGGATTTCGGGTTCCGGCAGACCCTTGAGGTTTGAACACTGGGGTGCGCGCGGAGATTTCGCATCCTATCTACCTGCACCCCTCCGCCTCGCTAAGATCTAAGCTATGGAAAGAACAACACGAGAGACACAAGGTTTATACTGGTTCGGGCCACCGTTGTGGTGTAATACCCTACTCCAGTGTGTGGCATGGTGGATTGCCACTTGGGTTGATGATGATGAACAATACAAGGAAGAACAGCCTCGCGAGGGTCTGCTCTTGGCTGGGGCGATGAACTGCTGGGAGGAGTTCAGTCACCCTTCTCTCTCTCTCTCTGATTCTCTCCATCCCGATCCTCCCCCCTCCTGTGGGGGGCTGGTCCTATTTATAGAGGCCCTGGTCCTCTTCCCAAATATCGAGCGGGAAGGGAGCCAACAATGGCGGGCTAATTTGAAGGGGGACAGCTAGTACCAGCTATCTTGACAAAAGTAGTCTTCGCCTGCACAAAGCTCTGGTGGTGACGCCGTCTTGGGCTCCACAATGACCTCCGTCTTGCAGTCCTCCTAGTCCTGGTCTTGTTGCACCGAAATGGCAACCTTTGCCTGATGCCTCGGTACTTCGCGGCTGCGCTTGCCTCCTTTGCACCAAAGAGGAAAGGAGGACACTGCGCGGGCTGGCACCCGCCTGGCGCCCTTGGTCGTCATGGCTTGCGTCACGGGCACCTCGTGAGGTACCCCGCCTTGATATCTCCGCCTCCTCGCGAGCCAGCCTGATGAGGCCGTGCCTGAGGAAGCTCCGCGTCGTCCGCCCCGTGAGGCTTGGCCCTTCGCGAGGGTCTTGGGTCTGTGTTGGTGAAGATGGGCCGTGCTGGGCCCCCCTTTGAGCCATGCCGCAGGCCGCAGGCAGGCAAGTCTGGGGACCCCATTCCCAGAACGCCGACAGTAGCCCCCGGGCCCAAGGCGCGCCCGGACTTGGCCATGTAGGGAGGCGGAAGGGCGAGGGCGAAGCGCCGCGGGCCCTAACAGCCTGTGGCCTTGGGCGCCGCGTGGCGGTTGATTGGACATGGGCGGCACTGTTCCCCCATGCCCCCCTTATTTTGCGCCATGCTAGGCGGACTCGTAGTTGTACACAGCCGCTCCCCTTTCTGTCGCTCGAGCGCCCTCTGTCCTTCCTTCGCTCGAACTCCAGCTTCTGTTTTCGACCCAATCTCGAACTCCCCCCCCTTCCCATCGCCATGGCTCCGACGAAGAAGGGAAGAGGGAAGAAACTCGTGCCTCCGCCTTGCCGGCCGCCGTTGGCGGCCCCCGCCGAGGGCTTAGGCAAGGTCAGCTCAGCTCTGGCCACTATCTTCAACGAATGCGGGAGGACGACGGCATGGCCCGCGTCCCACTTCTCCATCGACAGGATAGTCACCGAGGTCCCGTATTTCGCCGACGCCCTGTGGGCGGGTCTGGTTCCTCCCTTATCTGATTTCTTCAATGCCGTGCTTTCCCACTATCAGATCCATATGATGCATCTGGGTCCTGAATCCATCACCCTCCTTTCGGTCTTCGCCTTTGTTTGCGAGGTTATGATGGGCATCCTTCCTTCGGTTGCCTTGCTGCGCCACTTCTTCTCGCTGCGCCTTATCGACCCTACCCAATGCTGGGCGTGTGTGAGCTTCGTTGCCGCGTCTGAGATAGCGGCTTCTAGGATTGACTTCAAGCTCCCTCTGCCCGCGGCTGGGTTCCGTGAGCGGTGGCTATATGTGGATGCAGGGGTGCCCAGCCCCTGCTATCGGAGCCAACTTCGCCTACTGTCCCCAATTCGGGCTGGGGCCAGGAGACGCTTGAGAGCCCCCGGCTCGTCTTCGTCTGGCACCGCTTCGCGTTCTTGAGGTCGCTTGGCGTGACAGCGCCCAAGGTGGTGAAGGAGTTCCTGCTACGCCGCGTTGCTCCTCTCCAACGCCACTCCCGTCGGATGTGGGCCTTCAGCGGGCGTGATGATCGTATGAGGCTCCAGGAAGAGGACCTGACTCCTGAAGTGCTGAGGACAGCGCTCTTGACCCTGACTGGGGACCCCAACCCTGGCAGCATCCAGCAGGGAGGGGCCTTGCTGTACCTCTGCCAGAGCAGGGGCGACTTTGTGAAGCAGATGCCTATCTTTGATGAGTGGGGGTCGCGCCCCGCCGGCCTTCAAGGACCTCGCGAGAACCCAGTGATGGTGACTGCCCTTCTAGTCGGCCATGGCGACTCTTCCTCAAGCGGCGGAGCAGGGAGACATGAGGCGCCTGAGACCGAGGGGGCTCCCGGCGGGGTGACAGCACAGGGCGATGCTCATGAGGGAGCGGCTCTTGGGGCCCGTGCCGCTGAGGCTGGGGGTGGCAAGCAGCTGCCCTCAGCGCCTGTGAACGGGGCCCCTGAGGCTCCAGCTGCTTCTCTTGGCGAGGCGATTGGCAGCGCGCACCAGGCAGGCGCCCCTAACGCAGATTGCCTTGACGCTCCGTCTTCATCGTAGGTTGATCCCTGCGCCCAACTCTTGGGCCGCTTCCGCATGGACTTTGAGGCCCTCCGGAAGAGAAGGGAGGCCCTGGGCGATGATTACCCTTGTCGCCTGCTGAAGCGTAGGAAGTACTTCGCCACTGATGAGTAAGCGTTCTCCTTTCCCAGCTCCCGATCCTTCTGTTGCTTTTACTGACCCTTGCTCCGCAGGCCCTTTCCAGCCGAGCTTACGGAGACGGCTGACGTGTCGTCCCCCTTGGCTTCGCCCCCTCCGTCGTCCTCAAGCGCCCCGAGCAGCAAAGCCCTTGTGGTGAGGGCGATCGAAGAGGCGGACCGTCCTGAGTCGCATCGTGGCCCTGCGCACCTTGCGATCCTCTTCCGCAGGCCTTCTCGTGGCATAGCCAGCCTGCCGTGGGCTTCTCGCTTGGTCGTGGACTACGATTGGGTGAGGCGCTCTCTGCGCTCTTCACCTGGGGACGGGCTGGCTCCAGGCCGGGCTTCTGGCGTGGCGTGCCCGGCCGTCGCGAGGGTGCCAGCCCCTAGCCCGGAGGGGGAGTGCTAATTCATGGCCCCCGGTGCTTGCTTGGGGCAGATGATGGTGTGGAAGACGTGCTCGAGCGCGCTAGGGGGCGCCGCGCTCTCCGCCAAGGATTCCTTCGAAGGGAGGCTGACGCAGTAAGCCTGCTTGGTGAGGAGCTTGCTGATGAAGACGCGCGCCTTGAGGCCGAGGGCCTGCGCCTGGCCGCAGAGAGGCGCGAGCTGGAGGGCGCCATCGCCCTAACGCGCCGTCAGCGTGATCTTGACGACGCAGAGGCCAAGGCGTCGCTGGTGGCCTCTCGGGAGGCCCGATCTTGGGCCGCTGAGGAGGCCCGGGAAGCCGACCGGTGGCGAAAGGCGGCGGAGGAGCAGGCTTGGGAGCTCCTGGCCTGGTGCCACTCACTGGAGGAGCAGGTGGAGCTGCGCGAGGCAGCCCTTGTGTCGATGAAGGTGGCCTCTGGCGACTCAGCAGAGCTCCAAAAGCGCGAGGAGGCGCTGACGCTGGAAGCCGCCAAACGTACCCGCGAGGACGAGCGTCTGGAGACGAGGGAGCGCTTGGTGACGCGGGCGGAAGATGATGTCGCTGCACAGGAAGCCCGTGTCCTGGAGGAGGTCGGACGTCGGGTGGCGATGGCGCATTTGAACCTCGAGCACGAGTTCGAGGAGAAGCTGGAGTTGATCCAGGCCGAGGATGAAGGCAGGACTGCTGCCTTGAGAGCCAAGCTGGAGGAGGAGACACGGCGGGCCGATGCTTTCCGGGCCGCCCTTGAGGTGGCGCAAGGTGAGTTAACCACCTCCCAGGCCGAGGTGCTCCTTCTTCGCCAGCGGGTGGAGGAGGCTGAGGCCGTCGCGCGCCAAAATGCGGATGAGATACGTCAGCGGCGGATCCTAGAGCATGAGCAGGGACCCATGCTCACCACGCTCTGGGAGAGAGCCAACACAGCCTTGGGCAACATCTGCGAGGCGGCTGTTGACGAGCCGCATGCAGTCAACTACGCCGGCAATCTTCAGTTCTTCACTGACGTGGTGACGCAGCTGAAGGCGCGGTCGGTCAGGGCTGACAAGTTGGTGGAGGAGAGGAGCCGCGCCCTGCTCGGGCGTGCCTTTTCTCGCGTCTTCAGCCATCTCCAGAACATGGATCCCCACTTTGATTTCGACGCTGCCATCGCCCCAGTCCCCCAGGCCATCCGAGGCGACCTGGCGCACTGGGTGGAAGACAATGTGGATGCTCTTATCAGGGCCTTCGCTTCGGACAACGACGGCGTGATCGTAGCTACCGACGAGGGCGGTGTGGTGAACGGCCCTGACGCCGCTGGCGGCGACGCGGACAACGATGGCGAGTTCAGCGACGCCAGCAACGGCTCGGGTGGTGCTCTTGAGGACGCATTGGGGGATTTATCCGACTGATTGTGCATCGTTCCTGCTTCCTTACCCTGCATGAATAGAACTCAGGTTTTGGCCTGATGGCTGTGAGAATTTTGGAGGGGGAGCCCCTTATGTAAAACTTGTGTTCATCGTATTAGTAGACGCTACATTGCCCATGCGCCCGCGCCAAGTGGTTGGCTTAAGCGACGCGCTGGTCAGCTAGCTTGGTCCCGTGCTGGCCCTGAGGTAGCCTGTGGGAGGTTGTGGTGTCCCGAGTGTTCCCTGATTGGATCCGTAGGACTTGCAGCAAAACACCCTCCTGAGAGGACGCGGCGGCGGCAGTCTGGGCTGCGCGCAAGCTAGGCCTGACCCGGCTCGCGAGGGGCTCACGAGGGGAGGCAGCTGAGGCGAAGTGGTAACCAAAACGCGAGAAATTGCTCGAATGAGACTAAGCACCCCTTCCCCGAACACACGCAAATATCAAATTCGAATCCAACTTGAATCCAGTGGGGGAAAGCGACAACCAAATGGAAAAGCAACGAAAGCAGACAAAAGGCCGCGTCCGGCACCTAATCTAGTCTTGGACGTCTTCTCACCAGCGTGGAGCTAAGTGCTGCCACTGGGCGTGGGAGGGAGCCCCAGGGCCTGAGGCCGGCACCCCTGAGACTCCGGGGCGTGTACAGCCCCACTCATTATTACGTGAGAGTGTCACGGGGCGGCGAGCTTCACAGGCACTGGGCCTTCTTCACAGGTACTGGCCTTGCTTCATATCGCCAGATGAGGGCCCCGCCTTGCGCCACACTCTAGTGCCATCAACGACGACCGGAAACCAGGACGCCGCCGATGGGGTAGAGCGGTCGCCAGCGGTTCCCCCGACGACCACGGGTCCTCCGCCAGGGGCAGGCCCTGAGGCACCTCCCCAGCAGAGGGCCTACCTCCTGAGAACACCTTGCTCCGAACGCCGTGGTGGTGATGTCGGATCTCGGCCCCTCTCCTGCAGCCCCCTGCGCCCTCCTCCCGATGGGTAGGAGACTGTGGGAGCGGGGCCGCTGCTCGCTGTGGCGACCTGCACCTCCTGCGATCCATGGTTAGCGTATGCCTGCTCCTGAAGAATTAGCGGTACCCGATAATCGTTGCCTCCAGCGTGTCCAGCGGGACCGTCCCTGGACTCCTGGAAGGGCTTAGCTTCTGGCGCCTCGTCCTCCCAGCTTGGGCTGAGGAGCGAGCCTTGTTCGCTCTCGTGAGGGTGTCCTTGGTCCATCATGAGGGGCACGTATTCCTCGGGCGCCGTCATCCCGAAGGCCATGCCGTAGTGCTCCGCGTGCCACGCGGTCCTGCCTGACGCGCCCACCGTGGGCTGGCAGCGCGGCTGTCCACTGGGGCCGCGGTTCGCGTCGAGTCCTTCTTCTTCGCGGACCGGGAGCGGGGGCAGCGCCGCCGCCGGTCCGGAGCTGACAGCTTCGCTGGCGTTGGAGTAGCCTTGGAGCCCGCGGGCGTGCGCGGAGCCCCCGCGTGGGCCGCCCTGGGCTTGAGATGGGAGCTGGGTGCAGAAGGGGTGAGCCCCCGAGACGGCGAAGCCCAGGAGCTCTGCCACCCGCTCCAGCAGCACGTCGCGGCCGCCCTCCAGCAGCCTGCACTGCAGTAGCTCTCGGGCCACCGTGAGCGCGGCCCTCGAGTTCGCTTGCTCCCGGCGGGTTTACGGTGTCGTGGTCGCGGCATGATTGGAGGCCCTTGCTGCCGACCGCGCCTGCCGCGGTGTGAGAGCTGTCGAAGCCTGTCTGCGTCGCCCGCGGCTCGCAGCGCCTTGTGGACCGCGAGCTGCCTGGGGCACGGGGTCTCACGGGGCGAGCGGCTCTGCGCGGGCGGGCCACGCTGCCCATGGATCTGGGTTGCCTGCCTGGTCGCCGGACATGGTGATGACGACGCGACGGGGCACGAAGCGGTAGAAGGTGGATTCAGGCGCACCCCTACCTAGCGCACCAAATGTCGGATTTCGGGTTCCGGCAGACCCTTGAGGTTCGAACACTGGGGTGCGCGCGGAGATTTCGCCTCCTACCTACCTGCACCTCTCCGCCTCGCTAAGATCTAAGCTATGGAAAGAACAACACGAGAGACATAGGGTTTATACTGGTTCGGGCCACCGTTGTGGTGTAATACCCTACTCCAGTGTGTGGCGTGGTGGATTGCCTCCTGGGCTGATGATGAACAATACAAGGAAGAACAGCCTCGCGAGGGTCTGCTCTTGGCTGGGGCGATGAACTGCTGGGAGGAGTTCAGTCACCCTTCTCTCTCTCTCTGTCTCTGATTCTCTCCATCCCGATCCTCCCCCCTCCTGTGGGGGGCTGGTCCTATTTATAGAGGCCCTGGTCCTCTTCCCAAATATCGAGCGGGAAGGGAGCCAACAATGGCGGGCTAATTTGAAGGGGGACAGCTAGTACCAGCTATCCTGACAAAAGTAGTATTCGCCTGCACAAAGCTCTGGTGGTGACGCCGTCTTGGGCTCCACAATGACCTCCGTCTTGCAGTCCTCCTGGTCCTGGTCTTGTTGCACCGAAATGGCAACCTTTGCCTGATGCCTCGATACTCCGCGGCTGCGCTTGCCCCCTTTGCACCAAAGAGGAAAGGAGGACACTGCGCGGGCTGGCACCCGCCTGGCGCCCTTGGTCGTCATGGCTTGCGTCATGGGCACCTCGTGAGGTACCCCGCCTTGATCTCTCCACCTCCTCGCGAGCCAGCCTGATGAGGCCGTGCCTGAGGAAGCTCCGCGTCGTCCGCCCCGCGAGGCTTGGCCCCTCGTGAGGGTCTTGGGTCTGTGTTGGTGAAGATGGGCCGTGCTGGGCCCCCCTTTGAGCCACACCGCAGGCCGCAGGCAGGCAAGTCTGGGGACCCCCGTTCCCAGAACGCCGACATAATATCCCCAATACTTACCAAATTCCACTTACCAAAGGCGCTTCACTCCCCGGCAATGGCGCCAGAAAATAGCCTTGATGACCCACAAGTATAGGGGATCAATTGTAGCTCTTTTCAATAAGTAAGAGTGTCGAACCCCACGAGGAGCAGAAGGAAATGACAAGTAGTTTTCAGTAAGGTAATGCCTGCAAGTGCTGAAATTGTAAGTAACTGAGTAGTTTGATAGCAAGATAATTTGTAACGGTAGTAGTAACAAATGTGCAGCAAGATAGCCCAATCCTTTTGAAGCAAAGGATAGGCCAAAACGGTCTCTTATGATAAGAAAAGCGTTATTGAGGATACATGGGATTTTCATCTAGTCACTTTCATCATGTTGGTTTAATTCGTGTTTGGTACTTTGATAATTTGATATGTGGGTGGACTGGTGCTTAGGTTCTGTTCGTACTTGAACAAACCTCCTACTTATAATTAACCCTCCCGCAAGCATATGCATTAAACTTTTGGATCCAATCGGTCCCTTATGAAATAGCGCATAAACTAGGGTTTAAGCTTCTGTCACTCTCGCAACATGTCGGTGTCAAAACCGGATCTCGGGTAGGGGGTCCCGAACTGTGCGTCTAGGCCGGATGGTAACAGGAGGCAGGGGACACAAAGTTTTACGCAGGTTCGGGCCCTCTCGATGGAGGTAAAACCCTACGTCCTGCTTGATTAATATTGATGGTATGGGTAGTACAAGAGTTGATCTACCACGAGATCAGAGAGGCTAAACCCTAGAGGCTAGCCTACGGTATGATTGTTGATGTGTATGTTGTCCTATGGACTAAAACCCTCCGGTTTATATAGACACCGGATAGGGTTAGGGTTACATAGAGTCGGTTACAATGGTAGGAGATCTGAACATCCGTGTCGCCAAGCTTGCCTTCCACGCCAAGTCCCTTCCGGACACGGGATGGAGTCTTCAATCTTGCATCTTCATAGTCCAGGAGTCCGGCTTGAAGGTATAGTTCGGCTATCCGAACACCCCCTAATCCAGGACTCCCTCAGTAGCCCCCGAACCAGGATTCAATGACGATGAGTCCGGCGCGCAGATTGTCTTCGGCATTGCAAGGCGGGTTCTCCTCCAAATTCCGTGTACCTGTTTGAATAAAGTCCGGTTTCTTGTAGATGTTGCACTCCTCGGCTTCTACGCCCAACAATGGCCGCTTTCCACATGCCAAACGAATATGAAAAGTCTGAGTGTTTTTACGTTCACACCCCTCGCCGTGTAAATGAGTTCCCCTTTTTAAGGGGATGAGGATTTAGATCCAATCCACACCTTCTCCCCTCCACGAGTGCTCATCAGAGCGCATCCGTCAAAGGTCCATTCCACCATGGCCAGCCGCCGCAACTCCTCCTCTCGTCCTTCTAGCCCTAAGCCTGGATATTGGGAGATATGTTCTACTCCGCATAGCGAGCTAGTGACGCTTCAGACCAAGGGATTTCTCCCCCCAGCCGATATGGTCCCGGTCCGAGCCGGTCTTGCCGTCTACAACGGCGGAGAGCAAGCAGAGAATGCCCCTAATCCATCCAAAGGAGAGCGGGTGTGCCTCGTTCCTTACTTAATAAGGGGGCTCGGATTTCCCATCCACCCGTTTCTCTGGGGGTTGCTGGAGTTCTACGGCCTCCAGCTACATCATCTCACGCCTGCCTCAGTATTGCACATCGCAGGCTTTGTAGCCCTCTGCGAGCTGTTCTTGGGTATTGAAGCTCATTTCGGACTGTGGAAGGAGCTATTTTGCCTCGTGCCCCGTTCCAAGAAAGGGTCAATGTATCAAGTGGGCGGAGCCGAAGTATGGCGCATTGCCGGGACCGGATATCTGTCCGAAACCCCAAACAAGGCGTCCAAAGACTGGCCCTCGGAATGGTTCTATATAGAAGACGTCCCGCTGCCGGATCCTATCTGGATCGGCCTCCCAGAGTTCTACAGTGCCCCTTTAAAGAAGCGCCTAAGCTGGCGTCCACGGAGCCCTCAAAGGGAAAGTGACAGGGACATCGTTTATCTCATGGGCCGAATAAGATTGTTGGCCCATTCCGGACTAACCATGATCGGAGTTATGGCCGAATGCATCATGCGGGGGGTGCAGCCGCTTCAGTACACAAGCCACCCCATGTGGGATTTCAACGGGGAGGACGACGCCACCCGCTACGGCCGCAAAGGACCAGATTCAGTTGCCGCTCTATTAAAGATCTTGTCCACTTTGTACAAGGGAGAAGAGGAGGAATTTCTCCGTGTCAACCCACAGGGCGGATTCTCTATGCACAATCCCCCAAGCTGGGTAAGTAGTCGCATTTACTTGCTCATCCGTTTATTGTTCCCATTGTTAAATACTTAGTCTAATGACTTCAACGCAGGAACTGCGCCGGGCCGTTAAGGACATAAGCAGCCCGCCTCCACAACCCGAGGACTCAGGATGGTCTCTCGGCCCGGCCTCTCAAGAGGATCCGGACATATCTGTGGAGCTGATCGATGGAGTGTTCCATCAATTGAGCGAGGACAACGCCCTGGTGGCCATTACGGCTGATTATCCAAGGCTGATCCGAACACCCCAGGTACCTGAGACCGAAGTCCCTGTACCCCGGACAGGGGTTCGTCCACGCGTGTTTAATTTCCTGATTGCAACCGAACTTTGCAGGGGAGGTTTTTACGGCAGAAGGCCGAACCTGCGGCGACAAACCAACCAGGGGCCGCAGGGCCCCATGGGCAGGAAAGAGGTGTCGTCCAGACCGAGGCATCAGCGCGAAGGTATGGCGCACCCTTTATCCCAGTTGTTATACCTTCGAGGCACACTTGACACTCGTGCCCTTTTCAGGACAAAGAAACCTCGCCGGACTATATCCGGAGAGGCTGTTAATCGCGCCTCCACCAGCCAGGCTCCAAAGCCTGGTCCGGGGGCGGAGGCGAACGCAAGGCGTGTGCCAGACATTCCTCCGATGGAGGATGCGGACGGGTTATCTGCCACCAACTCAGAGGTGGAAAGTGCCATGAACCACAGGCGTCGCCGGACCATTCTTCGCGACGCTTGCTTTCCCCAAGAGGCATTAGATGCCTTCAATTCGGGAGATGCGCACCTCCGTGCCGCTCAAAATGGTCTAGCCAGAACCACGGAGCAATATGTAAAAGACATACGGGTAAGAAAATTTTGGTAAATATATATGTAGCAGTAGCCCCCGAGACTGAAAACAGTTAGAATAACTGGTTTAAGGATCATTTGAAATGCATGTTCTTACAGAAAAGAATTCCCTACTGACCCAGGAGCTGGAAGAGTGCAAAGCCCAACTGGAGGCCGCACTAGCCGCGGCAGGGGAGCCTAAGGAGACCCCCTCTGGTAATATACATTTTGAAAGATAAGTATGTGGCGAAGCACGACTTTTGTGCGAATCTGACAAATAAAATTGCAGATGGCGCCGGATTGAATCCGGAAAGGCAACACCTCGAACGCCAACTAAAGGCTCATGAGAGGGTGCTGTTAAAGGTGATGGGGGAGAGGAACGTTCTCCAAGATGCCAACACCCGGCTGCGCGTCGAGCTAAAAGATGTTCGTGCCCAGCTGTCAGACTTCGTGAAGGAGAATCAGCGGCTTCAGCACGACATATTTAGTAAGTGCTTGAACGAAGCTTTTAAAAGAAAGTTCGGCGGTGCCGTTGATTAACAGAGCAATGTCCGTAGGTATGTTAACAGGTCGTCCTGCCGAGGAGATGCCTGGTTCTATGGGTGACCTTCTTCCCGAGCTCTTGCAATTGCTCGATCGAGTTCAGCAGGCGATGCGAGGCGTCGCCCAGGTCCTGTGGCCATCCGTCTCGACACCCGAAGGTCTTGGAGAGCTTGCGGAGAAGCTGAGGGGAGCACGGCGGCGCTTCCAGTTATGGAAGATATCAGCCTGCCATCAAGGCGCTAGGGAGGCCTGGGCCATGGTGAAGACGCGGTATTCACAGGCCGACCCCAACCATATGGCCGTGGTTGGTCCTGTAGGCCCCGATGGGAAGGAGATCCCTGTGAGCTTAGTATATGGACAAGTAGAGTTGGCCGCAAAGTATTCCCAGCAGGACTGTAAATTAGACAGCCTGTTAGATGGTATTGAAGAGGAGTACAGTCAGTCAAAATGACTATGTAATTTAATTGACATTTATAATGCCTTCTAGCCGGATTGTAGATCGTTTTTCATGGCCGATCTTTTCGCTTCAGCCTCGGGACCTGACGGTCCGGAGTGTGTCCGAATTCCCGTGCGGTTATATAGGAACCGGGGAATGCGTGGAGACCAGGCGTAGGGGTCATTATGGCGTGAACAGACAAGTGCCCGACTAGTTATGTTATATTACATGGTTATTAAGAAACATCTTCCAGGGAGAATAGTTCCGTTAGGGGTTCCTTTCCCTGGGGGGCATGCCCTAAAGTGCATGTCCATGCTACGAAAAGAAACATAGGAAAAACGCCTAGGAGCACATAGATAAAGAAAAAGATCATCTTTAGTTCACCGACCGAATATTCTCTTAAGAACGCTAGCTTTCGGCTTCACCCAGTCTGAGGTACACGTCCGGCTGATCCAGCAGTAACAATCGCAGAGGTGCTCCCTTTACCACCTTGCCGAATAATCAGGAACGTAGGGGTAAGCACAGGAGCCAGGCAACACGGCTTGGCCAAAACTTAAGTCATATCGATGCATATGATGGTGAATAAAAGGTACATGCGGAAGTTTGACACATGTGTTAGGCATGAAGCCCGTATAAATAAGATTCTGTTTAAAGAAGCCCCCGGGTTTACTGAGCGCGGATAGCGCGTCAATTTGTGAGCCTTTAAAGGTTATAAGAGAGAGAGAGAGAAAATGGGAGAAGGAGAGAAATGTACGACGGACAGTATATAAAAAATGGACAGAGTAAGGAGACGAACATAGAATCCGGTGCTAGGCATAGAATCTTCGGAGACGGGCAGCGTTCCATGGGTTCGGCTCGAGTCGGTTATCCGATGCGTTTCGCAGGCGGTATGCTCCACCAGTCAGGACTTGGTCGATTATGAAGGGACATTCCCACTTGGGCTTGAGTTTGTCCTTTTTCTTGTCCGGCAGGCGTAGAACTAATTCGCCAATGTTGTAATTTTTGGCCCATACTTCTCTGCTTTGGTATCTTCGAGCTTGCTGTTGATAGAATGCGGAACGGGCTTTCGCCACATCACGCTCCTCCTCTAATGCGTCCAAACTGTCCTACCGATTGAGCTCGGCTTCTCTTTCCTCGTACATGCGCACTCGAGGTGAGTCATGAATTATGTCGCAAGGCAGAACTGCCTCTGCGCCGTACACCGTGAAGAATGGTGTGTATCCGGTGATGCGATTCGGCGTGGTCCGCAGCCCCCAGAGTACGGAGTCGAGCTCCTCTACCCAGTGCGTGTTAGATTCCTTGAGGGACCGCACTAGTCTGGGTTTGATGCTGCTCATGATAAGACCATTTGCACGTTCGACCTGGCCGTTAGTTTGTGGGTGATAGACGGAAGCATAATCGAGCTTTATGCCCATGTTTTTGCACCAGAGTTTTACCTCGTCGGCCGTAAAGTTCGTGCCATTATCAGTGATGATGCTATGGGGGACGCCGTAACGGTGTACGACCCCGGATATGAAGTCTATCACAGGTCTGGATTCGGCCGTCTTAACAAGCTTGGCTTCTATCCATTTGGTGAACTTATCCACCATGACCAGTAAGTATTTGTGCTTGTGGGTTCCACCTTTAAGGGGTCCAACCATATCAAGCCCCTAGACCGCAAAGGGCCAAGTGATGGGGATAGTTTGGAGGGCGGTGGGTGGCATATGGCTTTGGTTTGCAAAGAGCTGGCAGCCGGTGCATCGTTGGACTAAGTCCTGAGCGTCTGCCCGGGCCGTCGGCCAATAAAAGCCTGTACGGAAGGCCTTGCTTACCAGGGACCGGGCTGCAGCGTGATGACCACCGAGTCCGGCATGGATTTCAGCCAGGAGATTCCGCCCCTCTTCTTCGGAGATGCACCTTTGAAGGACTCCGGTAGTGCTTTTCTTATAAAGCTCTCCCTCGTGGACTCTGTAGGCTTTGGATCGCCGCACTATGCATCGTGCCTCATTTTGGTCCTCGGGGAGTTCCTGCCTAGTAAGGTAGGCGAGGAATGGTTCTGTCCACGGGGCAATGACAGCCATTATTACATGGGCTGAAGGTGTTATTTCAATGGCGGAGCCTCCGATTGTGTCAGAAAGTTCGGTGTCGGGCAATGCGGTTGGGTCCGGGCTATTATTGTTTGGCTCCCCTTCCCATGCCACGGATGGCTTGAACAGCCTTTCCAAGAAGATGTTGGGGGGACTACATCGCGTTTTGCACCGATGCGTGCCAGGACATCCGCCGCCTGATTATTTTCCCGGGCTATATGGTGAAATTCAAGTCCCTCGAACCGAGCTGACATTTTTAGGACGGCGTTGCGGTAAGCTGCCATTTTTGGATCCTTGGCATCGAAGTCTCCACTTATTTGGGAGATTGCGAGGTTCGAGTCCCCGCGCACCTCTAGGCGTTGGATGCCCATGGATACTGCCATCCGGCGACCATGTAGAAGGGCCTCATATTCGGCTGCATTGTTGGAGTCCGTGTACAGAATCTGTAGTACGTATTGAACTGTGTCTCCTGTGGGGGACGTCAAAACGACGCCAGCCCCTAGTCCGGCCAACATTTTGGAGCAGTCGAAATGCTGATCCAATTTGAATATGTGTCGTACTCTCTAGGGAGTTCGGCCTCCGTCCATTCTGCGACGAAGTCGGCCAAAACTGGTGACTTGATGGCTCGCCATGGCTTATAAGTTATGTCGAACGGGAGGAGCTCGATGGCCCATTTCGCAATCCGGCCCGTTGCGTCACGGTTGTTTATAATGTCGTTAAGTGGTACTTCTGAGGCTACTGTTATTGAACACTCTTGAAAGTAGTGTCGTAGCTTCCGAGATGCCATGAATACCGTGTACGCAATCTTTTGATAATGCGGGTACCGTGATTTGCAGGGAGTGAGGACAGTGGACACATAATAGACCGGCCTTTGAAGGGGGAATTTGTGTCTGTCCGCTTCTCGTTCGACGACGAGCACTGCGCTTACCACCTGATGTGTTGCTGCGATGTATAATAGCATTGGTTCGCCGGTGTTTGGCGCGGCCAGGACTGGGTTTGTTGCCAGTATGGCTTTTATTTCGTCGAGTCCAGCCGTGGCTGCGTCCGTCCATTTGAAGTGTTCGGTGCGTCGAAGGAAGCGGTAAAGGGGAAGGGCCTTTTCTCCTAAACGGGAGATAAAGTGGCTTAGAGCCGCCACACATCTGGTTAACTTTTGTATTTGTTTGAGGTCCTTTGGGATATCCAGTTGCGACAGAGCTCGGATCTTGGTTGGATTTGCTTCACTTCCTCTGCTGGATACAATGAAGCCCAAGAGCTTTCCGGCTGGAACGCCGAAAACGCATTTTTCCGGGTTGAGCTTGATGTCGTATGTTCAGAGATTGTCGAATGTGAGTCTCAAGTCATCTACTAGAGATTCAACATGTCTTGTTTTGACGACCACATCATCTACATATGCCTCCACTGTTTTACTGATCTGGCTTGCCAAACATGTCTGAATCATGCGCTGATATGTTGCGCCGGCGTTTTTGAGCCCGAAGGGCATCGTGTTGAAGCAGAATGGCCCGTATGGTGTGATAAATGCTGTTGCGGCTTGGTCTGGTTCTGCCATCTTGATTTGATGGTAGCCAGAATAAGCGTCGAGGAAACACAATGAATCGTGTCCTGCGGTCGCATTGATAATTTGATCGATGCGGGGGAGGGGGAAGGGATCCTTTGGGCAAGCCTTGTTAAGGTCTTTAAAATCAACACACAAGCGCCAGGATTTGTCCTTCTTTGGTACCATCACCAGGTTTTCTAGCCAGTCCGGATGTTTTATATCTCTGATGAAACCGGCCTCTAATAGCTTTGCTAGCTCCTCTCCCATAGCCTGTCTCTTAGGTTCGGAAAAATGCCGGAGAGCCTGTTTGACAGGTTTGAATCCTGTTTGGATATTTAAGCTGTGCTCGGCCAGCCTGCGTGGGATTCCTGGCATGTCTGAAGGGTGCCAGGCGAAAATGTCCCAGTTCTCTCGTAGGAACTCTCGCAATGCAGCGTCTACATCAGGGTTTAACTGTGCCCCGATGGAAGCTGTTTTATTGGGGTCCGTTGGATGGACTTGGAATTTGACTATTTCGTCCGCTAGTTTAAAGGAGGTGGATTTGGATCTTTTGTCGAGTACCACATCATCCCTATTCACCGTAGAGCGCAGCACAGTCAGCTCCTCAGCCGCTAGGGCTTCGGATAGTGCCTCGAGGGCCAGTGCGGCTGTCTTGTTTTCGGCGTGGAGTGCTACATCCAGATCACTAGCGAGAGTGATGATCCCGTTAGGCCCGGGCATCTTGAGCTTCATGTACCCGTAATGGGGTATTGCTTGGAAGATTGTGAATGCTTCCCGCCCTAGCAAAGCGTGATAACCACTGCTGAACGGGGCCACGTGGAACGTGATTTCTTTGGACCTGTAATTGTCCGGCGTGCCGAACACCACATCTAGTGTGATTTTTCCTGTATAGCGCGCTTCCCGACTAGGGATTATTCCTCTAAAGGTTGTGCTGCTTCGCGTGATGCGATTCCAGTCTATATCCAATTTTTGGAGAGTTTCCTCGTAGATGAGGTTCAATCCGCTGCCGCCATCCATGAGTACCTTGGTGAGACGAAAGCCGTCCACTATTGGACTGAGGACCAGTGCGGCTGGTGCTCGGGCTGTTCGGAATTTAGGTTCATCACTGGCGTTGAAGGTAATGGCCGTGTCACTCCATGGTTTTATTGTTGCTACTTGGTAGACTTCGGCAAGGCTGCGGAGTGTCCTTTTTCGCATGTTATTTGATGCGAAGGTCCCGAAGACTGTTAATACCGTATTGGTGCCTCTGGGGTGGCTTTCTGTGGCTTCCGGGATTAGGAGGTTTTCGCCAATTTTGGCCACCTGCCGGAGTATCCAACATGCTCTAAGGCTGTGAGTTGGTGTGGTGTCCTCTGTACTATGAATTTTACACGGTCCATTAAGCCATCCTTCCAGTATGGTTCCATGCCCAATAGAGGGTTTTTGCCTTTTGGTGTTTGGCCCGGGTGTCTGGCGATGATGCACCCTTTTATTTCGGACGGGGCTTGCATTAAGGGCCGGATTGTCCCAAAATCTTGTTTCGGTTTTCCAGGCGCTTTCCATCGCACAGTACTTTCGTACTATGGACGCTAAGTCAACAAAGCGTGTAATATCATGGCGACATATGGCGTTGAGTATTCCCTTATCCATGCAATTATTGCAGAAGGATGAAATTGCGTCTTCCTCACGGCAGCCCTTTATCTTGTGCATAACCAGGAGGAATCTGGCCCAGTAATGATGTACTGTTTCTTTGGCTCTTGCCGGATTTGGGATAGATCGCTAATGTTCGGGTGGGTGGGTGGAATTGAATCCGAAGCCTTACCCCTTCTGAGGCTCAGAGGCCGAGGAATTTCTGAACTCGAAAGTTTGGATTCCTGGATGTCGTCCAATGAATCCAGCCCGGAGCCTGATTCTCGGTTCAGGTCTTGAGTGATGTCCTCCCCTCCGCGGTCATCCGGTTTGGAGGGACCGGGAATCCGGACATAGCGAGTCCTTAGGATAGATGAAGGGTCGCCGCACTGTCCCTCTACCACGGCAATGTGATGGGTGGCTTGGGGAGAGTTAATCTCTCTCAGATCGGTTTTAGGCCCAATCTGGTCGTAATCCGAAGCGACTCCCAGGGCGGCGAAGCGATCCAAGAGCTCGTTTATGGAGGAAAGCTCTATTGGATTTAACTGCTCGGCAAGTTCCGAGTTGACATGAAGATTGTTTTCGATGGCTCGAGAGGTCATCGTCGGCGTAGAAGCCGAACAGGTGGTCATAAGAAAACCACCTAGCCGGAGGGTTTGGCCGACAGCCAAAGCTCCCTTAGCAACGGTGCCGTCTTTAAAGACGGGGCGAGGCATCCTTCCTGATGGTGACGACACGGAGGAACTCTCAATGAAAGCACCAATGTCGGTGTCAAAACCGGCGGATCTCGGGTAGGGGGTCCCGAACTGTGTGTCTAGGCCGGATGGTAACAGGAGGTAGGGGACACGAAGTTTTACCCAGGTTCGGGCCCTCTCGATGGAGGTAAAACCCTACGTCCTGCTTGATTAATATTGATGGTATGGGTAGTACAAGAGTTGATCTACCACGAGATCAGAGAGGCTAAACCCTAGAAGCTAGCCTACAGTATGATTGTTGATGTGTATGTTGTCCTGTGGACTAAAACCCTCCGGTTTATATAGACACCGGATAGGGTTAGGGTTACATAGAGTCGGTTACAATGGTAGGAGATCTGAACATCTGTGTCACCAAGCTTGCCTTCCACGCCAAGGAAAGTCCCTTCCGGACACGGGATGGAGTCTTCAATCTTGTATCTTCATAGTCCAGGAGTCTGGCTTGAAGGTATAGTTCGGCTATCCGAACACCCCCTAATCCAGGTCACCCTCACAACCCATCATCTAATTGCTACTCCACAATGCATTCCCTTAGGCCCAAATATGATGAAGTGTCATGTAGTCGATGTTCACATGATACCACTAAGGGAATCACAACATACATACTATCAAAATATCGAACACATATCAAGTTCACATGATTACTTGCAACATGATTTCTCCCATGACCTCAAGAACAAAAGTAACTAATCACAAATGATAATCATGCTCAAGATCAGAGGGGTATTAAATACCATATTGGATCTGAACATATAATCTTCCACCAAATAAACCATATGGTAATCAACTACAAGATGTAATCAACACTACTAGTCACCCACAAGCACCAATCTATAGTTTCGGCAACAAGATTGAACACAAGAGATGAACTAGGGTTTGAGATGAGATGGTGTTGTTGAAGATGTTGATGGAGATTGCCCTCCCCAAGATGGGAGAGTTGTTGGTGATGATGATGACGATGATTTCCCCCTCCGAGAGGGAAGTTCCCACGGCGGAATCGCTCCACCCGAGGGCAAAAGTGCTCTTGCCCAAGTTCCGCCTCAAGACGGCGGCGCTCCATCCCAAAAGTCCTCTCATTATTTTTTCTAGGTCAAAATGACTTATATACCAGAAGATGGGCACCGGAGGTGGGCCTTGGTGAGCACAACCCACCAGGGCACGCTTGGGCTCCCTAGCGCACCCAGGTGGATTGTGCCCACCTCGTGGGCCCCCTCTGGTAGTTATTTGCTCCCATATTCATCATATATTTGATAAAAATCTTTGTGAAGTTTCAGCTTGTTTGGAGTTGTGCAGAATAGGTGGCCTGACGTAGCTTTTCCAGGTCCAGATTTCCAGCTGCCGGAATTCTCCCTCTTTGTGTATACCTTGCATATTATGAGAGAAAAGGCATTAGAATTACTCCAAAAAGCATTATTATGGATAAAAACATCAACAATAACAGTAGGAAAACATGATGCAAAATGGACGTATCAACTTCCCCAAGCTTAGACTTCGCTTGTCCTTAAGCGAAAAATACAAATCGAAAAACATGTCCACATGCTTAGAGAGAGAGAGAGGTGTCGATAAAAACAAAATACGGACATAGAAGCATCATTTTCATTATTATAACAGCAACAAACTTAAACATAAGACTCTTGTCATAGAACTTTTATCATATACTTCTTATGAATAAGTAACAGTTCATCACACAATCGAAGTATAAAGCAAAAACTCTATTAACAACCAACAAACTATGTTCTCAGTCAACTTTGCAACTACAATTCATCATCTTTTCAGGAAGGGTCATGTATCAGATCCATTAGGCAAGTCCACATACTCAACCATCATATAGTCTTCTATGATTGCTAACACTCACTACGTACACATGAGCAAAATATTTCAACCAGACACATAGAAAGATAGGGCTTATAGTTTCGCCTCTCAACGTATTCACCTCTAGGGCGATGTCAACAATAATAACTCATGCTAGCTATATTCAAGTGGACATATGTGCCTAGATCTTTCCTCACCACATGATGCTTGCCAAAGGAGAAAAATAAAAAGGAATAGAAGGAAAACTTTGACTCTTTGCGTAAAAGTAAATACATCAAAGTAAAAGATAGGCCCTTCGCAGAGGGAAGCATAGGTTTCCATGCACTTATTTGTTTGTATGCTCAACCCCTTAGTGCAAAAGAATGTCATGTTGTATTGCCCCTTGTGATAGCAACCTTTATTATGCAGTCTGTCACTTTTATTCTTCACCACCACAAGTTTGTACAATGCTCAATTTTCTCTTACACTAAATGATCTCACACTTTTAGAAGCAAACTTTATTGCCTTTTTGCACCGATGACAACTTACTTGAGGGATCTTTCTCATTCCCTAGGTAGGTATGGTGGACTCTTGAAACTAAGATTTGGGTTTAAGGGTTTTTGGATGCACAAGTAGTATCTCTACTTAGTGCGGAATTTTTGACTAGCAAAGATAGGGGCAAGCACCACATGTTAAAGGATCCATGACAATATGACTTCTGTGTGAATATAAACAAACATAAAGCATTAAGTTGTCTTTCTTGTCCAATGTCAATAATTTTGGCATATAATATTTTGATGAGGGCTCACAATCACAAAAGATTTCTAGGATAGTATATTTATATGTGAATCTTCTCTTCCCTTAATAATTCTTTCATGAGTTGCATCATTAACTAATGCTATGTTTGTCAATCTCTAATAAAATTTCTACTTATACTTTTCCTTATGTGGTGTCATCACCTACCATAAGATTAGTATATGATCTTTTCATAATTTATTTCCTTTCTCTTTTTCTTCCTTATTTATTTTCTTTTAATTTGCAACATGAAAGTGAAGAAAGCAAAACTTGGGGCCTTGCCCGAACTCGCTTGGAAGTTGTTGTTGTAGGAGAACTCGGCATATGGAAGACAATCTTCCCACTTCATACCGAAAGAAATGACGCAAGCCCTGAGCATATCTTCAAGAATCTGATTTACTCGCTCGACTTGTAACGCCCATGATGCGGCTATATCTCCCACGTGTCGAAGCACGACTTAGAGGCATAACCGCATTGTAAGAAATGTCGTAAGTGTGGTAATCGTCACAACAACCCATGTAATGAATAAGGAAAAGGAGTACATAGTTGGCTTGCACTCACCACGTCACTAAATAGCATAAATATCATTACATTCATCCAGATACACTCAAGGTCCGACTATGGAACCAAAATAAAGAACAACCCCAAATGCGGCAAAGTCCCCGATCGCCCCAACTAGGCACCACTACTGATCGTCTAGAAAGGAAACGTAGTATCGTCCTGAGTCCTCATGAACTCCCACTTGAGCTCAGTCGAATCACCTGGGGCGGTATCATCGGTCCCTGCATCTGGTTTTGGAAGTAAATTGTGACTCACGGGGACTCAGCAATCTCACACCCTCGCGATCAAGACTATTTAAGCTTGTAGGAAGGGTAAAAGGTATGATGTGGAGCTGCAGCAAGCGACTAGCATATATGGTGGCTAACATACGCAAATGAGAGCGAGAAGAGAAGGCAAAGGCATGGTTGAACAACTATGATCAAGAAGTGATCCTAGAACAACCTACGTTCAAGCATAACACGAGACCATGTTCTCTTCCCGGACTCCGCCGAAAATAGACCATCACGGCCACACACTCTGTTGATTCATTTTAATTAAGTTAAGTTTCAGGTTTTCAACAACCGGACATTAACAAATTCCCATCTGCCCATAACCACGGGCACGGCTTTTGAAAGATCAAATCCCTGCAGGGGTGTCCCAACTTAGCCCAGCACAAGCTCTCACGGTCAACGAAGGATATTCTTTCTCCCAAGACAATCTGATTAGACTCAGAATCCCGGTTACAAGACATCTCAACAATGGTAAAACTAAACCAGCAAAGCCGCCCGAATGTGCCGACAAATCCCAATAGGAGCTGCACATATCTCGCTCTCAGGGCACACTCAGATGAGACATCCTACGAGTAAAACAAACCCTCAAGTTACCCCGAGGTGGCCCCGCAATCTACTCGGTTCGGACCAACACTCAGAGGAGCACTGGCCCAGGGGGTTTAAATAAAGATGACCCTCGGGCTCCGGAAACCCAAGGGAAAAAGAGGCTAGGTGGCAAATGGTAAAACCAAGGTTGGGCATTGCTGGAGGAGTTTTATTCAAGGCGAACTGTCAAGGGGTTCCCATTATAACCCAACCATGTAAGGAATGCAAAATCAAGGAACATAACACCGGTATGATGGAAACTAGGGCGGCAAGAGTGGAACAAAACACCAGGCATAAGGCCGAGCCTTCCACCCTTTACCAAGTGTATAGATGCATTGACATAGACAAGATATAATAATGATATCCCAACAATAAACATGTTCCAACAAGGAACAAACTCCAATCTTCACCTGCAACTAGCAACGCTATAAGAGGGGCTGAGCAAAGCGGTAACATAGCCAAACAACGGTTTGTTAGGACAAGGTGGGTTAGAGGTTTAACATGGCAATATGGGAGGCATGAAAGCAAGTGGTAGGTATCATAGCATAGGCATAGCAAAAGAGCGAGCATCTAGCAAGCAACGATAGAAGTGATTTCAAGGGTATGGTCATCTTGCCTGCAAAGTTCTTCGAGTTGACATTAGCTTGATCCTCGTAAAAGTACTCAACGGGCTCCTCGATCACGTACTCGTCTCCCGGCTCTACCCAAGCAAGAACAACAAGCAAAGGGAGACACAATCAACCACGTGCAATGCACAAACAACATGATGTGAAACATGTCATGATATGCGGGATGCGATATGCGATGCATATGCATGATTCGGAAAGGAATGATTGAACCTGGACTCAACTTGGAAAAGAAAGAGTGCCACTGGAAAGAGGAGCTGATTTCGGTCATAATCGATATAAAGTTCACCGGAATCGGATGCACGGTTTGGAAATGACAAGCAAAACAAATATGGCACCGATCTGCGATTAACATCACGAGGCCTCCTAAATGCAATAAGAACAACATGCTACATCACTCTAACATAACACCAAAATACATGGCAGGGATCCACTCAAGATGCTTGACGAACACTGAGCTACGGCTAATTCACTCAATAGCAGGTTCAAACAAGCATGGAAAAAGTGCAAAAGATATCAGGTTACAGACTTAGTGAAAATAACATGTCAGGAATTTAACATCAGGAAGCAATGTTTAGAGCAAGGTAACAACATGCTACAGGAACATATCATGGCAAAGCAACGCATGGCATGAAGCTACTCAAAGAAAACAACAAAAGTCCCTTACTGACCATAAGCCAAAAGGGATCAGAAAATACAATGGCAACCATGTGAACACAGCAATTATCGTTAGCAGATTCAGACTTAGTGAAAAACTAGAACATGGCAAACCGGATAACAAGTAGGCATGTTTACGAGCTCGATGCACTCACTATAAGGCATTGCATGACAAACTAAGTATACACCCAGCAAGTAGACATGGCATGGAAGATAAACATGGCAAGAACAACAACATAGCATGCATGGATCAACTACAACAACCTCGTCAAAAATGCTTAACATGTAAACATTCTGCCAGGAACATTTTATAGCAAAAGTAGAGCTCGATTGGCTCAAGCTAGGGTGCTCCATAATTGCAAACAAAGACATGGATGGATAGAGCACCACAATACCTACAAAACATCCTTACTGATCATGCTCAAAAGAGGCATGGATCACTCTGTAGCAACAAGAACACATGGCATGAAAATAATGACAGGGCAAAGACTTAGAATGTTTCTAAGTCCCTGAAATCAGCAACATTACTAGGGCTACTTTGCATGCTTGTGCTAGTCACCACAGAGATCACAAAAATACATGGCATACACCCATGTAAATATGGCATGGCATACTTCAAAACTCATGTAGGGCTCAAGTTCATAGGAGGCACACAACAATCATGGAAAAAATGACAAATGTCCGATTACTGATATGAATCTGAAACTAACAGAAACTAACACTCTTCTAACAGCATTTAGGGCATGAAGATGGGCTCAAATGAACATGATGCAATGAGATGAAATGAAGTACTCGTTGAGGCGAACATTTCGATATGCTACACGCCCGAAACGGAGCCACGGTTACAGAGATACGATGCGATGAAAAATGCACAAAATATTAGAGTTTGGGGCAAAAGTCAACCGTCTCGGATCTCAGATCTGGATCTCGATTTGCACGGATGACGAGGTCCACCGGAGATCACTGTAGCTGGCCGGAGCGGGACTTGCCGGACTTGGAAGGAGCTCGCCGCAGGGAGTCGCCGACCTTGGATCCGGCGGCCGGAGACGGAGGAGGGCGGTAGCGCAGCTTCTCTCGCCGGCGACGAGGCGGGCCGGGGAGGAGCGGAGCGGCGCCGGCCCGGGGCGGTGAAGGGCAGCGGAGGTTGGCGCCGGCGACGAGGTGGCGAGGCGAGGCGGCCCGGGCGGCTCGCGGGAGGAAGAGGGCGGCGGCAGGCGCGTGGAAGCGGCGGCGCGCGGATGGGCTCGGAGGGCTTCCCGCAGGCCGAGCGGGCCGGTGGCGGAGGAGACCCGGCAGTGACATGTGGCGCGTCCTAGTAGGGCGTGGGTGGCGGCGGCGGATTGTCCGGCCGGAATCGAACATGTCCGGCGCGGAGATGGGCGAGGCTAGGGTTTAGGGGTGGATGGAACCGGAAATTTCGTGGAGGGACCTATATATAGAGGTAGAGGGAGTTAGGAGGCTCCAAATTGAGCATGGTTTTCGGCCACGCGATCGTGATCGAACGATCTAGATGATGGAGGAGGTTTAGGTGGGTTTTGGGCCACTTTGGAGGGGTGTTGGGCTGCAACACACACGAGGCCTTTTCGGTCCCTCGGTTAACCGTTCGAGTATCAAACGAAGTCCAAATGGCACGAAACTTGACAGGCGGTCTACCGGTAGTAAACCAAGGCCGCTTGGCAAGTCTCCGTCCAAACCAAAAACGTTTAACACCCACACATGAAAAGAGGTAGAAAGGGACACCTGAGGACATAGGAGCGTCGGAATGCAAAACGGACAACAGGGAAAATGCTCGGATGCATGAGACGAACACGTATACAAATGCAATGCACATGATGACATGATATGAGATGCATGACAAAGACAAAACAACACGAAGACAAAAACCTGACAACGAGGAAATATCATAACTTAGTGCCGAAAATGGCAATAGTTTGAATACAAATATGGCATGTTACATACGGGGTGTTACACATGATGCCCTCCATAAGCTTCGGAGTGACATTTCCGTAGGATTTGTCCCTGTTCATGCTCAGGTACACAACGTCTAATAATACCATCTACTCCTTCTTTATGAAGATGTGGGTCATCCCAAAAGTAATGTCTCAAATCATAGAAGAATTTTTTTTCTTTTGTTGGTATACAAAAGCTAGGTGGTAAATATTTAGCAACAATGTAATTAGCATAGTCGGCATGCCAAGGAGTATTATGAGCAACATTTATTGCAACTAACTGCTCATCAGGAAAACTATAATCAATGGGTAGTGGGTCATCAGGCACATTTTCAAGCCTAGATAAATTATCAGCTACGGGGTTCTAAACTCCTTTTCTATCAGTGATATGTAAATCAAATTCTTGTAACAAGAGAACCCATCGAATAAGTCTAGGTTTGGCATCTTTCTTTTCCATAAGATATTTAATAGTAGGACGATTGGCGTGAACAATTACTTTGGAATCAACAATATAAGGTCTAAATTTGTCACAAGCAAACATCACTGCTAAGAATTCTTTTTTAGTAGTTGCATAGTTTCTTTGAGCACTGTCTAGAGTTCTACTAGCATAATGAATAACATTCAGTTTCTTATCAACTCTTTGTCGTAGAACAACACCAACAGCATAATCACTAGCATCACACATAATTTCAAAATGCGGGTTCCAATCAGGTGGTTGAACAATAGGTGCAGAAATTAAGGCTTTCTTGAGTGTTTCAAAGGCTTCTAAACAATCATCATCAAAAACAAAAGGAATATCCTTTTGCAAAAAATTCGCAAGAGGCCTAGAAATTTTAGAGAAGTCTTTGATAAATCTCCTATAGAAACCAGCATGACCTAAGAAACTACGGATACCTTTTATATCTTTAGGACATGGCATTTTCTCAATTGCATCAACCTTAGCTTTGTCCACTTCAATACCTCTTTTAGAAATTTTATGACCCAAGACAATGCCTTCATTAACCATAAAGTGGCACTTCTCCCAATTCAAGACACGATTTGTTTGTTCACATCTCTGCAAAACTCGATCAAAATTGCTTAAACAATCATCAAAAGACTTCCCATAAAAAGAGAAGTCATCCATGAAAACCTCAACAATCTTTTCACAAATATAGCAGTCATACATCATTGAAAGGTAGGAGGTGCATTACATAAATCGAAAGGCATGCGTCTATAAGCATAGGTTCCAAAGGGACAAGTAAAAGTGGTATTTTCTTGATCAAGTTAAGAGACAGGTATTTGTGAAAAACCAGAATATCCATCAAGGAAGCAAAAATGTGTGTGCTTAGATAATCTTTCAAGCATTTGAGCAATAAAAGGCAAAGGGTAATGATCTTTCCAAGTTGCTTTGTTTAATTTTCTAAAATCAATTACCATTCTATAGCCTGTAACAATTCTTTGTGGAATAAGTTCATTCTTATCATTAGGAACAATAGTTGTACCTCCTTTCTTAGGGACACGATGAACAAGACTTACCCATCTATGGGATAGATTATACCTGCTTCTAGAAGGAAATGAGATTTCCGTTCTTACCACTTCCTTCATTTTCGGATTTAACCGACGTTGGTGATCAACAACGGGTTTAGCATCAGGTTCCATATTAATTTTGTGCTGAAATAGAGTGGGACTAATGCCCTTTAAATCATCAAGAGTATATCCAATAGCAGCTCGGTGCTTCCTTAGAACTTTCAATAATCTTTCTTCTTCATGTTCTGAAAGGTTAGCACTAATAATAACAGGATATATCTTCTTTTCATCAAGATAAGCACATTTCAAAGTGTCTGGCAATTGTTTTAATTCAAACACAGGACCACCTTTAGGGGGATGATGACCTCCTAGAGTTTCAATAGGCAAATTGTGTTTAAGCAGATGACGTTGTTCAAACAAAATCTTATCTATTTCATTTCTTTCATGCATATGTAAATCATTTTCATGGTCTAGCAAATATTGTTCTAAAGGATCAGTAGGTGGTACAGCAATAGAAGCAAGACCAATTATTTCGTCCTTACTAGGCAATTCTTTTTCATGAAGCTTTCTACTAAACTTGGAAAAATTAAACTCATGAGACTAATCACCAAAACTAACACCAACAGTTTGTTTCCCACAGTCTATTCTGGCATTAACGATGTTCAAGAAAGATCACTGTTATAATGGGACAAAAGTCATCTTGTGGGGAACCAAGAACAAGAAAATAAGTAGGGTATTTTATTTTCCCACACAAGACTTCAACTTCTCTAACAATCCCAATTGGTGATATAGTGTCTCTATTAGCAAGTTTAGTAGTAAGATCTATGTATTCTATCTCTACAGGAGCTATGTCATTCATAATTTCTTGATATAAGGTGTAAGGAATAGCACTCACGCTAGCACCTATGTCACATAAACCATGATAACAATGATCTCCTATTTTAACTAAGAAAACAGGCATGCTAACAACAGGTCTATGTTTATACTTTTTATTAGGTTTGGCAATTCTAGCAGCTTCTTCGCAGAAGTAAATAACATGTCCATCCATATCTTCTTCAAAGAGATCTTTAACCATAACAATTACTAGGTTCTACTTTGATTTGTTCATTAGGTTTAGGTATTCTAATATAGATTTTGTTAACCATAGTTGAAACTTTAGCATGTTCCTTTATCCTATCAGGGAAAGGTGGTTTCTCAATATAAGCAGAAGGAACAACTGGATCAACATTATAAATTATGGTTTCTTCCTTAATTGGTACCGGTTCTTTAATTTCTTCTTTAATAGGTAGGTGATATTTAAACCACTTCTCTTTAGGGTGATCAACACAAGTAGCAAATGATTCACAGAAGGAGGCTACTATCTCAGAGTCAAGTCCATATTTAGTTCTAAACTTTTGAAAAGCATCGGTATTCATAAAAGATTTAGCACAACCATACTTAAGCTTAATACCTGAATTTTTACCTTCGTCGAGTTCCCAATCTTCAGAGTTGCATTTAATTCTTTCCAAAAGATCCCACCGGAACACAATAGTCTTCTTCATAAAAGAACCAACACAAGAAGTATCGAGCATGGTTTGATCATTACGAGAAAGCCGAGCATAAAAGTTATGGATAATAATTTCTTTTGAGAGCTCATGATTGGGGCATGAATATAAAATTTACTTAAGCCTTCCCCAAGCTAGAGTGATACTTTATCCTTCACGAGGCCAAAAATTATATATATAATTCCGATCACGATGAACTAGATGCTTAGGATAAAATTTTTGGTGGAACTCCAATTTCAAACGATTCCAATTCCAAGATCCAATATCATCGCATAGCCTATACCATGCCGATGATTTTACCTTCAAAGATAAAGGGAAAACCTTTTTCATAACTTCATCCCTGGGTAAACCAGCAAGCTTGAACAATCCACAAATTTGTTCTAGATATATCAAGTGCATATCAAGATGTTCAGTTCCATCTCCTGCACAAGGATTAGCTAGCAGTTGTTCTAGCATACCCGAAGGAATTTCATATTCAATATTTTCAGTAGGTGCAGTAGGTTGAAGGGTAGCTAATTGTGGTTCCAGTCGAGGTGAGGATACCCCGAACAAACCCCTCAAAGGATTGTTTTCCATAGTAACAAGTGACAATAAATTTCAGCACCCTATATAAATGTTCCCTTACCAAATTTCACTTACCAAAGGCGCTTCACTCCCCGGCAATGGCGCCAAAAAATAGCCTTGATGACCATAGGGGATCAATTGTAGCTCTTTTCTATAAGTAAGAGTGTCGAACCTAACGAGGAGCAGAAGGAAATGACAAGTAGTTTACAGTAAGGTAATGTCTGCAAGTGCTGGAATTGTAAGTAACTAGTAGATTGATAGCAAGATAATTTGTAACGGGCAAGTAACGATAGTATTAACAAAAGTGAAGCAAGGTAGCCAATCCTTTTGAGGCAAAGGACAGGACAAAATGGTTTCTTATGATAAGCAAAGCGTTCTTGAGGGTACACGGGATTTTCATCTAGTCACTTTCATCATGTTGGTTTAATTCATATTTGGTACTTTGATAATTTGATATGTGGATGGACCGGTGCTTAGGTGTTGTTCTTACTTGAACAAACCTCCTACTTATGATTAACCCTCCCGCAAGCATTCGCAACTACGAGAAAAGTATTAAGAATAAATTCTAACCATAGCATTAAACTTTTGGATCCAATTGGTCCCTTACGGAATAGCGCATAAACTGGGGTTTAAGCTTGTGTCACTCTCGCAACCCATCATCTAATTGCTACTCCACAATGCATTCCCTTAGGCCCAAATATGGTGAAGTGTCATGTAGTTGACGTTCACATGACACCACTAAGGGAATCACAACATACATACTATCAAAATATCGAACACATATCAAGTTCACATGATTACTTGCAACATGATTTCTCCCGTGACCTCAAGAACAAAAGTAACTACTCGCAAATGATAATCATGCTCAAGATCATAGGGGTATTAAATAGCATATTGGATCTGAACATATAATCTTCCACCAAATAAACCATATGGTAATCAACTACAAGATGTAATCAACACTACTGGTCACTCACAAGCACCAATCTATAGTTCGAGTAACAAGATTGAACACAAGAGATGAACTAGGGTTTGAGATGAGATGGTGCTGTTGAAGATGTTGATGGAGATTGCCCTCCCCAACATGGGAGAGTTGTTGGTGATGATGATGACGATGATTTCCCCCTCCAGAAGGGAAGTTCCCCTGGCGGAATCGCTCCACCTGAGGGCAAAAGTGCTCCTGCCCAAGTTCCGCCTTGAGATGGCGGCGTTCCGTCCCGAAAGTCCTCTCCTTATTTTTTCTACGTCAAAATGACTTATATACCATAAGATGGGCACCGGAGGTGGGCCTAGGTGAGCACAACCCACGAGGGCGCTCTTGGGCTCCCTGGCGCACCCAGGTGGGTTGTGCCCACCTGGTGGGCCCCCTCTAGTAGTTAGTTGCTCCAATATTCATCATATATTTGATAAAAAAATCTCCGTGAAGTTTCAGCTTGTTTGGAGTTGTGCATAATAGGTGGCCTGGCGTAGCTTTTCCTGGTCCAGATTTCCAGCTACCGGAATTCTCCCTCTTTGTGTATACCCTGCATATTATGAAAGAAAAGGCATTAGAATTACTCCAAAAAGAATTATTATGAATAAAAACATCATAAATAACAGTAGGAAAACATGATGCAAAATAGACGTATCAACACACTCCGGAAAGCTACGTGTTATAAACGGTTGCAAAACTGGGAAGAGCACCTTTTAACTTGATATTTACTGTGAGAGATCACCTTAATAATTGATTACTACACAATCAAAGGATGGAAACAACAAAGGGATAAACATCTCAGGAAATTCACAATAATATGATATGATATGGTATAGCCCTAGATGTCGAGAAGTCTTCACGGTCTTCCTGAATCTTCAATCAAAGCATTGTCATGGCGGCAGAAAAATCATTGTCGTGGTAGTCGTTCCAAAAACGTTGTTGTTGTGGCAATTTCAGAAATCGTTAGTGTGGCGACCATTTCAAAAACGTTGTCGTGACACCAATTTTAGAAAACGCTGCCTTGGGATGAGATTTTTTCGACACCTCCACCCTGCGCCTGGTACACCTTCTCCACATCGGGGTCTTTTGTGCACGCTTGCCACCATCACCCGTAACTTGTAGGCTGTCTGTACATCTACTACATTAAAGTGGCAATCCCATGACTCCAGCCATCATGCCATATTGTGATGCACATGCCACTTAATATTACAACATATAACCATCTCATGTATAAACTTATTATCATGACGAAGGCTATACCACATTACATGCAACCTGCAAAACCAAGTTAGATGTCCTGTAATCGGTTTGACAAATTTTAATTACGTGGCTTCTAGGGTTTCCGGATAACACTAACTACCTACGCCCGCCATTAAGGCGATAATTCTTGTTGCTAGATTAACTTTCGGGGTGTGTGAGGGAAGAGACTAAATTAAAATCTCTTGCCCCACACTAAACTTAGTCAATACGCGTGACCCTAGAAGATCGAACATCTTCATTGCCCTCTTGTGTTTGCGATGGTTCACTATTCTTGACTATGATGAATCCCAAAGAACTGTTAGCAGATCGTTGACAACCAGAGTCGGTCGATTGTCAGAACTTTGTGAAAAGCTACATCATGTCATCAATGAACTGAACTAAAGCAACACTTGAGGGAAGCATAGCAAGAACATCAAACCCTCATATCCACATGTGGCCTATGTCAAAACTTGAATCTACTCAAAGAACCGCTCATGATGCCACTGTTGGGAAATATAGTAGAAAACAAAAAGAATCACCCTACGATCACCTAGAAACAGTATGCAGATGCGATGAACGGTTTGGATCAGATCGACATCGTCTCCGGGTTGTAGCGGTAGAAGACGAGTTGGTGTAGATCATACTTGGAGTCCCTCAAACCGTAGATGAACGACCACGCGAACCGCCCATGAACTGTCCCTCGAACGGAAGACCGAAATCACGACCTCTCTATGAGTTGCACGCATGCGGTCTTCACGATGCGGCAGCGCTTCGCCGTCGAGAGCTAATCGTCGCCGAAGAATTAGAGAGAGGAAATAGAACTGCACTGCGCTTCTAATTATGAGGAGGATTAGAGGATCTAGGTCAAGCTCTAATTGATCAACTAGGACCAACTAAACTAGAATTAGAGAAGGAGAGGACGCTCCCAAAGTTGTATGTTCAAAGACAAAAATCCTCTGGTATATATAGGTTGGAGGAGAAGGGAGGAGGCACCACAAGGGGGGAAGGGACATTCCCTCCCGGCCGCCAAGGAGGGGGACACCCCCTCCAATTCGGCCTCCTCATTTCCTTCGGGCGTTGTGGGAGTCCTGGATTAGGGGGTCTCCAGACAGCCGGACTATCTCCATTGGCCGGATTGTAAGACTATGAAGATACAGGATTGAAGACTTCATCTCGTGTCCGGATGGGACTCTACTTGGTGTGGAAGGCAAGCTAGGCAATACAGATATGTGTATATCCTCCTTTGTAACCGACCTTATGTAACCCTAACCTCTCTGGTGTCTATATAAACCGGAGGGTTTTAGTCCGTAGGACAACATACAATCATACCATAGGCTAGCTTCTAGGGTTTAGCCTCTCCGATCTCGTGGTAGATCTACTCTTGCACTACCCATATCATCAATATTAATCAAGCAGGATGTAGGGTATTACATCCATCAAGAGGTCCCGAACCTAGGTAAAACATTGTGTCCCCTGCCTCCTGTTACCATCCACCTTAGACGCACAGTTCGGGACCCCCTACCCGAGATCCGCCGGTTTTGACACCGGCATTGGTGCTTTCATTGAGAGTTCCTCTGTGTCGTCGCCGTTAGGCTTGATGGCTCCTACTATCATCGATAGTGAAAGCACAAGTGCTCCCCAGGTGGTTTTGGTAATTAATGACAACATATCTCTTGTTGGACTAACGTTTCTATCTAGTATGTTTCAGATAAGTTCAACAATGGAGTGGCATGGACTAAAGGTTGTGGGAAGTTCTCCAAGATGCTAAGGACAAAGGATTGGCTAAAGCTTAAAGCTCAAGACTCTTCATTTTACATTTTAGTGATCCAAGATCACATTGAGTCCATAGGAAAAGCCAATACTATCAAGGAGGGATGAGGTGTTGCTTAATGAGCCTCTTTCTCCAGTGCTTAATGATATGCTCCAAAATCCTCAGCTACTTCCCATATCCACATATGACCTAAACCCTAAGCCAAACTCGGTCCTACCGATTCTTTCTATCCGGCACCACCGAGTTTCACTTGTCATAGCCACTGCCAGAAACCCTAATCATTCCGGTCTCACCGATGGGATCTCGGTCTCACCGAGATGGGCTTGCAAACTCTCTGTTACCTGTTGCAATATCTTCGGTCCCACCGAGATGTGCAATCGGTCCCACCGAGTTTGCTTGGCCAACTCTCTATTTCGCTTATTACCCAAATCGGTCCCACCGAGCTTGAGTAATCGGTCAAACCGAGTTTTGGATTTACCCTAACCTTAGCACATCGGTCCCACCGAGTTGATCCAGTCGGTCCCACCGAAAATCTCTAACGGTCACTAGGTTTACTATTTCGGTCTGACCGAGTTTGTTGATTCGGTCCCACCGAGATTGGTAAATTGTGTGTAACGGTTGGATTTCGTGTGGAGGCTATAAATACCCCTCCACCTCCTCTTCATTCGTAGAGAGAGCCATCAGACTAAACCTACACTTCCAGCATCCTATTTCTGAGCGAGAACTACCTACTCATGTGTTGAGACCAAGATATTCCATTCCTACCATATGAATCTTGATCTCTAGCCTTCCCCAAGTTGCTTTCCACTCAAACCTTCTTTCCACCAGATCCAAATCCTATGAGAGAGATTTGAGTGTTGGGGAGACTATCATTTGAAGCACAAGAGCAAGGAGTTCATCATCAACACACCATTTGTTACTTCTTGGAGAGTGGTGTCTCCTAGATTGGCTAGGTGTCACTTGGGAGCCTCCGACAAGATTGTGGAGTTGAACCAAGGAGTTTGTAAGGGCAAGGAGATCGCCTACTTCATGAAGATCTACCGCTAGTGAGGCAAGTCCTTCGTGGGCGATGGCCATGGTGGGATAGACAAGGTTGCTTCTTCGTGGACCCTTCGTGGGTTGAGCCCTCCGTGGACTCGCGCGATCGTTACCCTTCGTGGGTTGAAGTCTCCATCAACGTGGATGTAGGATAGCACCACCTATCCGAACCACGGGAAAAACATCCGTGTCTCCAATTGCGTTTGGATTCTCCAAACCCTTCCCTTTACATTCTTGCAAGTTGCATGCTTTACTTTCCGCTGCCAATATACTTTGCATGCTTGCTTGAATTGTGTGATGATTGCTTGACTTGTCCTAAAATAGCTAAAATCTGCCAAGAACTAAAATTGGGAAAAGGTTAAGTTTTTATTTGGTCAAGTAGTCTAATCACCCCCCCCCCTCTAGACATACTTCCGATCCTACAAGTGGTATAAGAGCTTTGGTCTCCATTGCCTTGGTTCAATCACCATTGGAGGAAGATGGATGTGTCTACTTTAGGGAGTCTTAGACATAGAGTGCCTATTCTTGATGGAGAGTATTTTCATGAGTGGAAAAATGAGATGCTTGTAATTTTCAATCAATATCATTTGAACAAGTATATTGCTAGTCCTTGTGCACCTCATATTGATCCTTTGCATCCTACCCTAGATAAAGATATTGACATGATTCGCAATCTTAGAACTATTGAGCTCATCATTAGAGGATTGCCCAAAAATTTGATTGCTAGTTTGCCTACTCTTAATTGTGCCTATACTATATGGAAATTTCTTGAGGAACGATTTCCCGACCATTCCTTGAAAAATTTGGATGAAATTCTCCATAAATCTATTGCCCTGAGTAAGATGAACTCTAGTGATCTTAGTTGATTGTCTATTTGAGCTTGCCAATCTCAAGCGAGCTAAAGGAGATGTTGGAATCATTAGTGATATTATATCCGAAGCTATAAGAATTCATAAAAGTGACCACTTTCATGATCATTTATCTAATGAATTACCCTCTCTAGGAAATAATGAGTCACAAGATCATGGTGAACATGGATACTATGATGATGATGATGATGATGATGATAGTGACTTCGATCTTGATGATGCAATGAGACATTTTGGTCTTACGGCAAATCTTCGGGGATATGCGTCAAGGGGAAAGGAATGGGTTCTTGATAGTGGATGTACTGATCATATGACCGGAGATGAAGAGATGTTCCGTGAGCTTGCTGAAAATGACGGCCCTCGAAAATATGTCACCTTTGGTGATAATTCAAAGGGTAAAGTGGTTGGCCTTGGTAAGGTGGCCATCTCACATGATAGTTCCATTCAAAATGTCATGCTCGTTGAATCTCTTGGCTACAACTTACTTTCAGTTTCTAGACTTGCTGATTTCGGTTTGAATGTCCTATTTACTGAGGTAGATTGCCAAGTGTTTCGTCGAGACAATCATAAAATGGTCTTTACCGGTATGCGTAGAGGTGATCTTTACATTGTCGATTTCTCTAAAAAGGCACAACCTAAAACTTGCTTTATTGCTAAATCCTCAAAAGGTTGGTTGTGGCATAGACGACTAGGTCACGTTGGTATGAGAAACCTTGACAAGCTTATTAAAGGAAATCATATCCTTGGAGTTAACGATGTCATATTTGATAAGGATAGACTTTGCAGTGCTTGTCAAGCAGGTAAACAGGTTGGAGGAAGGCATCCCATGAAGAACATCATGACCACAAGGAGGCCACTCAAGCTACTTCATATGGATCTTTTTGGTCCCAACGCCTACAAGAGTCTCGGTGGAAATTCTTTTGGTCTAGTTATAGTTGATGATTTTTCAAGATTTACGTGGGTGTTCTTTCTTAATGACAAGTCGCAGGTCCAGAAGATCTTCAAAAACTTCGCTAGGAAGGCCCAAAATCAGTTTGACGTGAAGATCAAGAAGGTTCGGAGTGACAATGGAACGGAGTTCAAGAACGCAAATGTGGACACCTTTCTTGACGAAGAAGGGATTTCACACGAGTTCTCGGCTACATACACACCTCAACAAAATGGAGTTGTTGAGAGGAAGAACCGGACGTCATCGAAATGGCAAGAACGATGCTTGATGAATACAAGACGCAAAGCACTTTTGGGCAGAAGCGGTTGAGACAGCTTGTCATGCAACAAATCGCTTGTATCTTCACAAGCTACTCGGCAAGACGGCATACGAGCTTCTCCCGGTAACAAACCCCAAGTTGGATACTTTCGGGTATTCGGCTCAAAGTGCTACATTCTTGATAAGCATCGTCGTTCTAAATTTGCTCCTAAATCTCATGAAGGTTTCCTACTTGGTTATGGCTCAAACTCTCACACTTACCGTGTCTACAACAATTTCACCCGAAAGGTTGAAGAGGCGGTAGATGTGAAGTTTGATGAATCTAATGGCTCGCAAGTAGAGCAATTGCCAATTGATGTAGGAGATAAAGACCCTTCGGAAGCAATCCAAGTTGTCCTATTGGCAAGATTCTCCAACGAGGTGAAGGAGAGTACCTCGTCACGTCCAAGTGGAAGCTTCTACCTCACGACAAGGTGAACCAAGGATCGACAACGGAAGCATCCACAAGGTGGGGAACATCACAGTGAGAACTTGAGGAAGTACATCAAGGCGAACTCTACAACCTCCTCTCCCCCACGGCAGTAGACCGGACACGTAACATGAGAAGGCCAAGAAGAAGAACAAGATGAAGAGGATGTTCCAGAGCTGACCCAAGCAAAAGCTTCTCACGAGTTCGAAGCAAGATGCCAAAGATCATCCCTCGAGCAAATCTACAATGATATCAAACGGAGAATCACTCGCTCTAAAACTCGTTTAGCTAACTTTTGTGAACATATTCATTCATCTCTAGCATTGAACCTATGAAGGTTGAAGAAGCATTGGAAGATCCGGATTGGATAAACGCATGCATGAAGAGCTACACAACTTTGAGAGAAATCAAGTGTGGACATTGGTTGAAGAAGCCCGACAACAACCACAACATCATCGGTACCAAATGGGTGTTTCGCAACAAGCAAGATGAAGATGGACAAGTTGTTCGCAACAAAGCGTCTCGTCGCCCAAGGTACACACAAGTCGAAGGTATGGACTATGGTGAGACATATGCTCCCGTTGCTAGACTTGAGTCCATTCGCATCTTACTTGCCTATGCTAATCACCATAACATCACCTTGTACCAAATGGACATTAAAGTGCTTTTCTAAATGGTGAAATAGAGGAGGAAGTTTATGTCAAACAACCTCCCGGCTTTATCAATCCTAAGAAACCAAATCATGTTTACAAACTTCACAAAGCTCTTTATGGTCTTAAACAAGCTCCTAGAGCATGGTATAAATGCTTGACCAAGTTCCTTATTGCAAAGGGTTTTGAAATTGGTAAAATTGATTCTACTCTTTTTACTAAAAGGGTTAATGGAGAACTATTTGTGTGCCAAATTTATGTTGATGATATCATATTTGGTTCAACTAACCCTCTCTTTAGTGAAAGTTTGGAAAGCTAATGTCAGAAAGTTTGAGATGTCTATGATGAGTGAACTCAAATTCTTTCTCGGTTTGCAAATCAAGCAAACTAAGGAAGGTACATTTGTCTCTCAAACAAAGTACACCAAGGACTTATTCAAGAAGTTTCAATATGCAAGAATGCAAAGGTATGTCTACATCCATGCCTACTAGTGGACATAATCATTTGACCAAAGATGGTGAACCGGTTGATCAAAAGGTTTATCGCTCTATGATTGGTTCATTGTTATACCTATGTGCTTCACGTCCCGATATTATGCTAAGTGTGTGCATGTGTGCACGATATCAAGCTGCTCCTAAAGAATGTGTCATCTTAAGGCTGTGAAAAGGATAGTGAGATATTTAATCCATACACCAAACTTTGGCATTTGGTATCCTAAGAGGTCTTCTTTTGATCTTGTTGGCTATTCCGACTCAGATTATGCCAGAGACAAGGTTGATAGAAAGTCCACTTCGGGTACTTGTCAATTTCTTGGAAGATCTCTTGTGTCTTGGTCTTCCAAGAAACAAAACTCCGTATCCTTATCCACCGCCGAAGCGGAATACATTGCCGCTGGTTCATGTTGTGCTCAATTACTTTGGATGACCCAAACTCTTAAAGATTATGGGATTTATGTGAAACATGTTCCACTGCTTTGTGACAATGAAAGTGCTATCAAAATTGGTCATAATCCTGTACAACATTCTCGAACTAAGCATATTGAAGTTCGTCATCATTTCATTCGAGATCATGTTGCTAAGGGTGACATTGATCTTAAGCATGTTCGCACCGATAAGCAATTAGCGGATATATTTACTAAACCTCTTGATGAGAAAGTGTTTTGCAGGTTGAGAGGAGAATTGAACATCATTGATGCTTCGAACTTGGAGTAGAAACTCCATTGGATACATGCAAGACATGAGCTTATGACTAATCCATGATATATCTCTTATGATGACTATCTTATGTCTTGGATATATTTGTACCTTGCATGTTGTCTAACCCATGTAGGTGCTTGGTTGAATCTAATTCCATGAGATTGCGACTCACTCACATCTTGAGCAATCTCTACATCACCAAGTCTCTACACAATGGTGGTTGAAGACAAGGAAGCACAAAACCATTCAAACATATCCTTTGACAAATTCTATGTTGAGCTTCATGATTGTCATTTTTGGATACACAAGTGCTCTTCCTTGCAAGAACTAACCCATGTAGGTAGATGAACTCAAACTCCAAGTGGTGCTCCCAACTCTTGATGAGCTACATCAACCTTGAGCACCCACACAAGTTCAACTACATGAGCAAGAACCACACCACCACCCAAGGTATGTTATTCCATCTTAGAGAAGCTTTACTCCAAGACATGAGTCAAAGCAACTCAACAAGATGTGAATACATCAAGATGCTTAAACGAAAAATGGTAACCCCATTTTGAGCTTAAACGATGAGTATGACCTATGATCAAGTGTTCTCACTTGACTCCTAAGTCAATATACTCTAACATAGGTGACTATGTCACCGCCCAACTCTAGATGAAGTTCTCTTGTGTTCTTTTCTGTGTTATTGCATTTGTCTCATGCATGTTTATTTTCTTTCTCTTTTTCAAAAAAAAACTTCATCTAGATCTTTCAGTTTCTTCTCTTTTCTCTTTGTTTTTGTTCTGCATTTTCTGCATTCAATTCCTTGCAAATCCTTCAGGTAATTCATTGCAAATCTTTGTGAGATCCTACATGTCTAGTGAGCTGAGGTGACAAGTGTTTTTCTCTGTGTGAACTCGGTTTCACCGACTTGTAATTTTCGGTCCAACCGAATCTTTTCGGTACCACCGAAACATGCCACTCGGTGCCACCGACTTCGCAACAGGAAAAACAGTTTGCCACTTGTTCTATATTTCTTCTGATCCAGCTCTACTCAATGAATCTTGTCCTCTACAAGCATCACAGTTTTATCCATTGCTTTGTGCTGAGTCTCAAGGACCAAACCTATACGACGGATTCCAGAAAGCCCTTCTTGGAAATTGATGTCAAAGGGGGAGAGAGAGATCACATCAAAGCTCAAGGGAGAGAAGTCTCAAGGACCAAACCTAGAGGAGAAGAGATATTCCAGGGGGAGAGAATACTCAAGGATCCCAGATGCTTGATGTTCAAGAGGAGAGATGTCACATGTCTTTTTGGGGGAAAGACATGTATTTGCATTAAGTTCTATCCATTTGTATCTTTCAGCTCTGATTTTCTGTTCCCTATCTTCTCCCAATATCCCATGTAAGATTCAGGGGGAGCAAGACACCTAAGGGAAAGAAATCAGTCAAATTCATTGCATATCTTTACTCTTGGGGACATGTTGAATCCAATGTGGTACCTTGTACTCACTCTCTACATGTCATCCCAGTCTTGGTATTCTTGTGGTTTCTTTTGTTTGCTCTGGCTAGTGGATGTACCTGTGTTATCTAACTTTGTTTGTGCAGGTTCATTCCATCCTAAGCCAACCAAGACTACAAGGTAAGTGTATGCATCAAAATCATGAGTATGAGGAATTCTTGCTTATGTACATACTGTTTGCAAGAAGGACTCATGAGCATGAAGGTATTTTCCTTGATAATCTTTTGCTCTGATGCATATGGCCAAGATACATGTAACACATTGCCTACTCTGTCATGGTTATGCTCTCACATGCCTCTATATTTCATATTTACATGAGTGCATACATGTAGGGGGAGCCTATGCTTGTTACATGTCCTTCCAAAGCTTTACTTGCTGTTCTTTATCTTTATCTAAAGCTTTGATGTATGTTGCCATCAATTACCAAAAAGGGGGAGATTGAAAGCACAAGTGCTCCCTAGGTGGTTTTTATAATTGATGACAACATATCTCTTGTTGGACTAACACTTCTATCTAGCATGTTTCAGATAGTTCAACAATGGAGTGGCATGGACTAAAGGTTGTGGGAACTCCTTAGATGCTAAGGACAAAGGATTGGCTAAAGCTTCGCTCAAGACTCTTCATTTTACATTTTAGTGATCCAAGATCACATTGAGTCATAGGAAAAGCCAATACTATCAAGGAGGGATGAGGTGTTGCTTAATGAGCCTCTTGCTCAAGTGCTTAATGATATGCTCCAAAATCCTCAGCTACTTTCCCATTCCACATATGACCTAAACCCAAAGCCAAACTCGGACCTACCGATTCTTTCTATCCGGCGCACCGAGTTTCACTTGTCATAGCCACTGCCAGAAACCCTAATCAATTCGGTCTCACCGATGGGATCTCGGTCTCACCGAGATGGGCTTGCAAACTCTCTGTTGCCTGTTGCAATATTTCGGTCCCACCGAGATATGCAATCGGTCCCACCGAGTTTGCTTGACCAACTCTCTGTTTTGTTATTACCAAAATCGGTCCACCGAGTTTGTGTAATCGGTCAAACCGAGTTGAGGTTTTACCCTAACCCTAGCACATCGGTCCCACCGAGTTGATCATATCGGTCCCATCGAAATCCTAACGTTCACATGTTTGAACTATCGGTCTGACCGAGTTTTCTGATTCGGTCCCACCGAGTTTGGTAAATTGTGTGTAACGGTTGTTTTGTGTGGAGGCTATATATACCCCTCCACCTCCTCTTCATTCGGAGAGAGCCATCAGAACCTACACTTCCAACTTATTTCTGAGAGAGAACCACCTACTCATGTGTTGAGACCAAGATATTCCATTCCTACCATATGAATCTTGATCTCTAGCCTTCCCAAGTTGCTTTCCACTCAAATCTTCTTTCCACCAATCCAAATCCTATGAGAGAGAGTTGAGTGTTGGGGAGACTATCATTTGAAGCACAAGAGCAAGGAGTTCATCATCACACACCATTTGTTACTTCTTGGAGAGTGGTGTCTCCTAGATTGGCTAGGTGTCACTTGGGAGCCTCCGACAAGATTGTGGAGTTGAACCAAGGGAGTTTGTAAGGGCAAGGAGATCGCCTACTTCGTGAAGATCTACCGCTAGTGAGGCAAGTCCTTCGTGGGCGATGGCCATGGTGGGATAGACAAGGTTGCTTCTTCGTGGACCCTTCGTGGGTGGAGCCCTCCGTGGACTCGCGCAACCGTTACCCTTCGTGGGTTGAAGTCTCCATCAACGTGGATGTAGGATAGCACCACCTATCCGAACCACGGGAAAAACATCCGTGTCTCCATGCGTTTGAATTCTCCAAACCCTTCCCTTGACATTCTTGCAAGTTGCATGCTTTACTTTCCGCTGCCAATATACTTTGCATGCTTGCTTGAATTGTGTGATGATTGCTTGACTTGTCCTAAAATAGCTAAAATCTGCCAAGAACTAAAATTGGGAAAAGGTTAAGTTTTTATTTGGTCAAGTAGTCTAATCACCCCCCCCCCTCTAGACATACTTCCGATCCTACAGATAGCGATGCAGTCCAGGGTGAGACTTTTCTCCCCGGACAGATCTTCGTGTTCGGCGGCTTTGCACTACGGGCCAATTCGCTTGGCCATCTGGAGCATATTGAAAGTTATGCCCCTGGCCACCAGGTCAGGTTTGGAAGCTTAAACTACACAGCCAATATCCGTGGAGACTTGATCTTCGACGGATTCGAGCCTCTGCCTTGTGCGTCACGCGGTCACGATGAGTACGATTTAGCTCTACCATCGGATAGTGTTCAAGAGATCGCACAGGCAGCCGCTCCGACCCTCAATTCGGAGCCAGTTGCGCCATCCATGGACGGGTGGATGGACCACGCCACGGAGGCCTTACCCTCAGCGGCGATCGAGCCAAACATCGACCTTACCTTGCACGGGAGCCGTGTTGTTAAATTGCCGGATCCTTCTCCAGCCACGGACTCCGAGCCGCCTGCGCCCGTTCCTATCAAATCTGATTGGGCGCCGATCATGGAGTTTACCTCCGCGGATATTTTTCAGCACTCGCCCTTTGGCGACATACTGAACTCATTAAGGTCTCTCTCCTTGTCAGGAGGATCCTGGTCGAACTATGTCCGGCAGGACTGGGATGCGGACGACGAAGAAATTCGCGGCCCACCCACCACCCACTTAGTAGCCACTGTCGATGACTTAACCGACATGCTCGACTTCGACTCCGAAGACATCGACGGTATGGACAACGATGCGGGAGACGAAGAGGAACCACTGCCCATAGGGCACTGGACAGCCACCTCATCATACGATATATACATGGTGGATACACCCAAAGAAGGAAATGGCGACGAGATAGCGGAGGATGACCCCTCCAAGAAGCAACCCAAGCGCCAACGTCAGCGGCGCCGCTCTAAGTCCCGCCAAAGAAAAAGTAGTGATACCGGCACAAGAGATAATAACACTCCGGATAGTGCCGAAGACAACAACAATCCCCTCCAGCAAGATTTAGAGCAGGAGGATGGAGGAGCTAGCCCTCCTGAGAGAGCGGCAGATGGAGAGGCGGAGGATGATAATTACATTCCCCCCTCCGAAGACGAGGCAAGCCTCGGCGACGACGAATTCGCCGTGCCAGAGGATCCCGTCGAACAAGAGCGTTTCAAACGCCGGCTTATAGCCATGGCAAATAGCCTTAAGAAAAAGCAGCAGCAACTTCAAGCTGATCAAGATCTGCTAGCTGACAGATGGACTGAAGTCCTCGCGGCCGAGGAATACAAACTCGAGCGCCCCTCCAAGAGTTACCCAAAATGTAGGTTGCTACCTCGACTGGAGAAAGAAGCGTATGACGTGGCTGATCGGCCACCTCGTGGCCGCGATAGAGAGGCATTCCAGCCAAAAACTCAGCCTGCACCCCGGCGCCATTCAAATATAAAGGCATGGGGAGATACACTAGACCTGCGAGACATATTGGAGGACAAAGCAAAGCATGCAAGATCGATTTACGGATCACGAGGGTGCCCCACTATGCGAGACGATAAACGTCACGCCGGATACAGTAAAAGTAAATCCGGCCGGGCCGAACACAGTGGGCAAGACCCATTCAAGCTGCGTCGCGATATAGCCCAATACAGAGGTGCCGCACACCCCTTATGCTTCATAGACGAAGTAATGGATCATCAAATCCCAGAAGGTTTCAAACCTGTGAATATTGAATCATACAATGTCACAACAGATCCCGCAGTATGGATCGAGGATTTCCTCCTCCACATCCACATGGCCCGCGGTGATGACTTACACGCCATCAAATACCTCCCACTAAAGCTCAAGGGACCAGCATGGCATTGGCTTAACAGCTTGCCAGCAGAGTCCATTAGCTGTTGGGAAGATCTGGAAGCCGCATTCCTCGACAACTTTCAGGGCACTTATGTGCGGCCACCAGATGCCGATGACTTGAGCCACATAATTCAGCAGCCAGAAGAATCGGCCAGGCAATTCTTGACTCGGTTCCTAACAAAGAAAAATCAAATCGTCGACTGTCCGGATGCAGAGGCCCTAGCGGCTTTCAAACACAACATCCGCGACGAATGGCTAGCCCGGCACCTTGGTCAGGAAAAGCCGAAATCTATGGCAGCCCTCACGACACTCATGACCCGCTTTTATGCGGGAGAAGACAGTTGGCTGGCTCGCAGTAATAACATATCAAAGAACCATGGTACTTCGGATACCAAGGACGGCAATAGCAGGTCACGTCGCAACAAACATAAGCGCCGTATTAACAGTGATTATACCGAGGATACGGCAGTCAATGCCGGATTCAAAGGCTCTAAACCCGGTCAGCGGAAAAGCCATTCAAACAAAGTACGCCGGGTCCGTCCAGCTTGGACCGTATACTCGATCGCTCATGTCAAATACACGGCACCCCAGAAAAGCCAGCCAAACACACCAACAGGGATTGTTGGGTGTTCAAGCAGGCCGGCAAGTTAATTGCTGAAAACAAGGACAAGGGGCCACATAGCGATGACGAGGAGGAGCCCCGGCAGCCACACACCGGATGACAGAAGAGGTTTCCCCCACAAGTGCGGATGGTGAACATGATATACGCAACCCACATCCCCAAGAGGGAGCGGAAGCATGCGCTCAGGGACGTATATGCGTTGGAACCAGTCGCCCCAAAGTTCAACCCATGGTCCTCCTATCCGGTCACTTTCGATCGCAGGGACCATCCCACTAGTATCCGTCATGGCGGATTCGCCGCACTGGTTCTGGACCCAATCATTGACGGATTTCACCTCACTCAAGTCCTTATGGATGGCGGCAGCAGTCTGAACCTGCTTTATCAAGACACAGTGCGCAAAATGGGTATAGACCCCTCAAGGATCAAACCCACAAAAACGACCTTTAAGGGCGTCATTCCAGGCATAGAGGCCCATTGCACAGGCTCAATTACACTGGAAGTGGTCTTCGGATCCCCGGATAACTTCCGAAGCGAAGAGTTAATCTCCGATATGGTCCCGTTCCGCAGTGGTTATCATGCACTGCTCGGGCGAACCGCATTTGCGAGATTCAATGCGGTACGGCATTATGCATACCTCAAGCTCAAGATGCCAGGACCTCGCGGGGTTATTACAGTAAATGGAAACACAGAGCGCTCTCTCCGAACGGAGGAGCACACCGCGACCCTCGCAGCAGAAGCGCAAAGCAGCCTCTCAAGGCAATCCACCAGTTCGGCGTTTCAAGACCCGGACACCTTCAAGCGCGCTCGGAGCAATCGGCAACTAGACCGCCTGGCGCGATCTGAGCTCGCGTAGCAATGCGGCCCCCACCCCAGTCCCAGCCAAACGGCGAAACTCGTGCCACGCGTACACAATTACGCATTAAAAATACCATGGGCACAGGTGGGGAGGGGGCACAACTGCGGCACGCCCCAAGACGCGGCTTAAACCGCACTAGGGGCTTCCCGTTTGGTTATTTTTCTATTTTGCAGGACCTTAATCTCTGGAAACCCTGCCCGGCAGCACTATTGTCGAGCACAAATGCAGCAACCAAGGAGGCAGAAAGCTACGTCACACCACGGGATTCCCAGGTGGATTACAATAACGAGCGAAATATTTGATTTAATACTATTCCTCAGCTTGCCCTTGGAAGGGACATAGTCCTACTCTTTGCTTATCGCACCATCTGTATCATTCTGCTTTAAACGCACCTTTTTGAATAAACAATGCATAACATTACGACTATTATTGCATTCTCGTTATATATATATATGTGTGTGTGTGTGTGTGTGTCATTAATGACGCCTTGCAACCGTACACTTTGATACAGCAAATACACCAGGGGCTTACGTACCCCACAATATGGTGTGAAAAGTCCGAACACTTTCACAAGTGCGGCACCCCGAACTTATAGCATTATATGCATCAGCTCCGAATCATGTCTTTGGTCAAATGTTGGGTTTGCACGGCTCCTATGTTTTGGTACCTTACGTTCCACTCTATCGGCTAAGGTAGTGCTAGGAGAACTACTGCGATTGTGCCCCGGTTCTGCTGGGCTAAAGCACCTCAGTAGAGAAAGCTAAAACTGACTGTCACGATAAAGCGAGAGACTGGTCGCTGTTCGGCAAGGTTTTCGAGTCCCTAAAGACTTATGCCGCTTAGAGCAAGGGGCCGGCCCTGTCCGGCTTAAAGGCGTGTATCGCGCCCCGAACTCGGCCTTCTGAATACCAGGGGCTTCGCCGAAATTTAAAATTATAGAATTCTATGGCTAAGTGAGAGTGATAAAGCATTATTAGTCCGGTTGCCTTGTTCGTTGTGCTGAGCACCTCCCTCGAAGGACCCAAACATGGGAACAAGAGTGCTCAGGTTTATCCCGAACACCCCAGCACTCGTGGCATGGGGGCAGAAGCCGAGGACTAGCCATCTCTCAGATTGGATAAACAGCCAAACAGAAGGTAATATTTTAAATTCACACAAGCGTTGCATAGCGCATATGAAACAAGTTTTCATCATACAGGATCACACGAGCAAGTTTACTCAAATATTACATCCTTTGAACATTCGTCCGCTACAAGACGGGCACCCTTCAGGACACCCTCATAATAAATTTCGGGGGTGCGATGCTCCTTGCCCTGCGGCGGCCCTTCCTTGATCTTCACAGCGTCTAGCTTGGCCCACTGCACCTTCACACGGGCCCGGTGTGCACCTTCGATGCAGACGGACCGCTTGATGACCTCCAGCCGTGGGCAGGCATCCACAAGCCGCCTCACCAGGCCGAAGCTGTTCGGAAGGGCGTCGCCAGGCCACAGCCAGACTATAAAGCCCTTCATGGCCTGTTCGGCCGCCTTGTGCAGCTCGACCAGCTGCTTTAGCTGGTCGCTCAGAGTTCGGTGTAACGCCCTCGATGCGGCTATATCTCCCACGTGTCGAAGCACGACTTAGAGGCATAACCGCATTGAAAGCAATGTCGCAAGTGAGGTAATCTTCACACAACCCATGTAATACATAAGGGAAAGATACATAGTTGGCTTACAATCGCCACTTCACACAATTACATGAATAAACATTACATCATCCAAATACACTCATGGTCCGACTACGGAACCAAAATAAAAGAAGAACCCCAAATGCGACATGGTCCCGATCGACCCCAACTGGGCTCCACTACTGATCAACTAGAACGAAACAACACAAAGGACAAGATCTTCATCGAGCTCCTCCTGAGCTTGGTTGCGTCATCTGCACGGACTCATCGGCACCTGCAAGCTGGTTTTGGAAGTATCTGTGAGCCACGGGGACTCAGCAATCTCGCACCCTCGCGATCAAGACTATTTAAGCTTATGGGTAAGGTAAGGTATGAGGTGGAGCTGCAGCAAGCGACTAGCATATATGGTGGCTAACATACGCAAATGAGAGCGAGAAGAGAAGGCAAACGGTCGAGAAGCTACAATATGATCAAGAAGTGATCCTAGAACTACTTACGTCAAGCATAACTCCAACCACCGTGTTCACTTCCCGGACTCCGCCGGAAGAGACCATCACGGCTACACGCGGTTGATGCATTTTAATTAAGTCAAGTTCAAGTTCTCTACAACCGGACATTAACAAATTCCCATCTGCCCATAACCGCGGGCACGGCTTTCGAAAGTTCAAATCCCTGCAGGGGTGTCCCAACTTAGCCCATGACAAGCTCTCACGGTCAACGAAGGAATAGACCTCCACGAGACTTCGATCAGACTCGGTATCCCGGTACAACAAGACATTTCGACAGGGTAAAACTAAACCAGCAACACCGCCCGAATGTGCCGACAAATCCCGATAGGAGCTGCACATATCTCTTTCTCAGGGCACACCGGATTGTACTAAACTTCCGGTAGGCCAGCCCAGAGTTGCCCCTGGTGGCCACCGGCCGGCTGACAAGTTGGACCAACACTCAGAGGAGCACTGGCCCGGGGGGGTAAAATAATGATGACCCTCAGGAGCGCGACTCCCAAGGGAAAAGAAAAGGCTAGGTGGCAAATGGTAAAACCAATGTTGGGCATTGCTGGAAGAGCTTTACTTAAGGCGAACTGTCAAGGGGTTCCCATTATAGCCCAACCGCGTAAGGGACGCAAAATCAGGGAACATAACACCGATATGACGGAAAACTAGGGCGGCAAGAGTGGAACAAAACACCAGGCATAAGGCCGAGCCTTCCACCCTTTACCAAGTATATAGATGCATTAATTAAATAAGATATAAAGTGATATTCCAACAAGTAAACATGTTCCAACAAGGAACAACATCTCCATGTTCCAAAAGGGAACAAACTTCAATCTTCACCTGCAACTAACAACGCTATAAGAGGGGCTAAGCAAAGCGGTAATATAGCCAATCAACGGTTTGCTAGGACAAGGTGGGTTAGAGGCTTGGTTCAACAAAGTAGGAAGCATGATAAGCAAGTGGTAGGTATCGCAGCATAGGCATAGCAAAAGAGCGAGCAACTAAGCAAGCAAAGATAGTAGTGATTTCGAGGGTATGATCATCTTGCCTGAAATCCCGCAAGGAAGAAGAACGAGTCCATGAAGAAGACAAACGGACGAAGTCGAATGGATCCTCACAAACGCGACGTTATCGGAACCAACCCGAAGAAGCAACACCGGAAAAGAGCAAACAACATAGTAAACAACCATCACATAAACATGGCACGATGCGCAAACAAGTATGATGCATGTCCGGTTTAATGAGGCATGGCATGGCAAAGTGCACAAGCAATCCTACAAATTAAGTGGAGCTCAATATGCATCGGGATGCATATTGACAAAACACCACATCAATTATTTAGTTCTCTCTCGTTTATGTACCCCAACAATATTAAATGTTGATTAACATGGCAAGAGGTGAAGCACAACAAAACTACCTATCTAGGCAAGTTTAAATGAGGCCGGAAGCAACGAACAACAATTCCGAAAAATCCTCATATGCATAATTTAAGGTTTGGTACTGTTCTGCCCTAAACACAATTTTAGAGTTATTTAACATGCAAATAAAGGTCACCATTTTTAACTAGGCATTTTTCTACCCCATTTACATATATAATTTATTAAATTCGGAGTTACGGTTATTAAGTTATGAATTAAATCATTTTAGCATGGCATAGGAGTAAATTTAATCAAACATCATTTTAAATATTTTAAACCTAGATGAAAGTTGGATATTATTATCCTACACAAAATTCTGAGCAAGTTTCATATATAAATCATTTTAATCCGATGCACGGTTAGTGAGTTATTAAATGCATGAACTAGGGGGACTTTTCTACAAAACTGGCAATCTCTGGATAAATAGAAAAAATCCCAGGCGCTGAAAAAAACACATCACGGGCCGAAACTGGAGCAGATTGGGCCAGCAGAAGAAAAAAAATACTAAGGAACCGTGGGGGGGCAGCTCACCATGGACTCTTGGCCCAGCTGGAGGGGAAGCAGGCCGGTGGAGGAGAGAGGCAGGCCGAGGCGGGAGCTGGAGCCTTGCACGGCTGGGCTTGGAGGCGCGGCCCATGGCGCGTAGGAGGTAGGCCAGGCGGGGGCGGCGCGCTGGGCCGGACTCGGGCCGGCTGGAGCTGGGCCCATGCGGGGAGGAGGCGGAGGCGCTCGTCGTCCTCGCGCCTGGCGCACGAACAGGAACAGGGCGGCGGCGCCCTAGGTCAACGGCGAGGCGACAGCGGGGACTCCGGCAGGCGGGCACGGCGGAGATCTGCGGGAATGGACGGATCTGGCCACGGGGATCCCAGATCCGGTGACGGAGGTAGCCAGCGGCGCTCGGGGAAGCGGAAGCCGGCGAAGTGGAGCTCGTCCATGGCGGCTCCCTTGGGATGGCGGGTGCTAGTGGTCGCCGGCGGTGCAAGTCCGACGAGGGGAGGCGCTCGGGGCGGAGGCAGCTGTGGGATCGGGCTCCTCCTGATCCAGAGCGAGACGGCGGCGCTGTGTGCACACGGCGGCGGCTCGGGCCCGGTGCGGTGCGAGGCGGGCTGTGGATGGGCCTCGCGGGTCTGGCGCGGTGGAGGGAGGGGAGAGAGAGGGTGGCGCGCTGAGGTGGCGCGAGCTGAGTGGGTGAGGGCGCTGGCGGCGGTGAGGTGGTGCTCTCCGGTTGGTCGGACTGAGGTGGCTGAGGGCGGCGGACATGTCCGGCGCGGACGAGATTGTCCGGCGGCGCGAGGTGGACGAAGGTTAGGGTTTGGACTGCGCGAAAAATTCGGAGGGGATCACATATTTATAGGTAGAGGGAGCTAGGAGAGTCCAAATGAGGTGCGGTTTTTGGCCACGCGATTGTGATCGAACGCTCTAGATGATGGAGCAGAGTTAGGTGGGTTTTGGGCCAAAATGGAAGGGGGTTGGGCTGCAACACACACGAGGCCTTCTCGGTCCCTCGGTTAACCGTTGGAGTATCAAACGAAGTCCAAATGGTACGAAACTTGATAGGCGGTCTACCGGTAGTAAACCAAGGCCGCTTGGCAAGTCTCGGTTCAATCCGGAAATGTTTAATCCCCACACATGAAAGAAAGGTAGAAAAGACCACCGGAGGAGAACGAAGCGCCGGAATGCAAAACGGACAACGGGGAAAATGCTCGGATGCATGAGACGAACACGTATGCAAATGAAATGCGCATGATGACATGATATGCAATGCATGACACGCAAGCAAAGGCAAGGCAACAACAACGAATAATTGAACGACACCTGGCACATCGGTCTCGGGGCGTTACATTGGGTGTTCGGTCTCAGTATACTGAGACCAGAACAGCTTCTCTGTTGAGCTTCCCTCCTCGGCCTGGTAAAACTGTGCGGCATCCGACACGCTGCGGGGCAAATCTGCGAATGCTCCTGGAGAGCTCCAAATTCAGGTAAGTAAACGGTAATTCACTTTTACATGCTTGCTCTGCATATAGAATGCCTTACCCGCCGCTATCTTCTTCATTGCGTCGATCTCCTGGAGGGCCTTTTGGGCTTCGGCCTTGGCACTTTTTGCGCTCTCGAGGGCCGCGGCAAGCTCAGACTCTCGCGTCTTCGAGTCAAGCTCCAATGCCTCGTGCTTCGTCACGAGAGCTTGGAACTCTTGCTGCACCTCGCCCACCCGAGCCTCTTGCTTTTCTTGCTCGGTGCGCTCCTTGGCCGCTTTATCTTCGGCCTTGGACAGCACTTGCTTTAGGGTCGCCACTTCGGTCGTGGCCCCTGGCAAATTCACGATGATCCTGTCATTTTGCAATCGCACTCTTTTTATACATATCCACAGACTAGGTACTACTTACCTTTGTTCTCCTCAAGCTGCCTCTTGGCAAGACCGAGCTCGTCCTGGGACCCTTTAAGGTCCTGCTTCAGTACGGCGACCTCCGCAGTCAGTGCGGTGGACGCCAGCAGCGAAGCCTGCATACGCAT
>NC_053025.1:147217471-147305596 GCF_003073215.2 Triticum urartu
TTCTTCTGTTAAGCGTGCCACTACTATCTTTTTGGCTCATGAGTTTAGATTCATAATAAGAGAAGCCAAAGAAATCTTTGCGCATTATAGGGTGGACGCTTGCCGTCCTCCCATAGAGGCTATCCTCTTTGATCAAGAAGAAGTAATGCGTTTTCAATCTCTAGATTATGTTGCTTTCAATGAAAATCTTAGAAGAAAGGTTCCTACCAATGTTTTAGTTGATAGAATTTTTGATCTTAATGATGATTTGGCTATTCGAAATAATGAACTAGGATATTCTCTTGAATATAGGATCACAAAGTTCTGTCAAAAGAATGCTTATAATGATGAATTGGTGGTGCATTATGAAGGACCAAAGGAAGAACCTATACATCCCAAGGTTGATCTTGGGGACTTTTGTCCTGTTAAATTTAATCCTTTTGATTACTTTTGCTTGCCTCAAAGAAAACTTGCTGCCGAACGTAGAGAATATGAAATGAGTTTCACGAATCTATCTTATTACTATGGCAATACCTAGATCTATCCTTGCTTGTTATGCCTAGCTAGGGGCGTTAAACGATAGCGTTTGTTGGGAGGCAACCCAATTTTATTTTTATTCCTTGCTTTTTGATCCTGTTTAGCAATAAATAAATTATTTAGCCTCTGTTTTTGTTGTGTTTTTTTTGTTTAATTAGTGTTTGTGCCAAGTAGAACCGTTGGGAAGACTTGGGGAAAGTCTTGTTGAACTTGCTGTAAAAAACAGAAACTTTAGCGCTCACAAGAACTGTTGTCATTTTTATTTGAAGAGTGCTATTTAGTTAATTATTTTTGCAGATGATTACTAGATAAATTACTCACGTCCAGAAATTTATTTTAGAATTTTTGGGGTTCCAGATCTTGCACTAGCTACAGTTACTATAGACTGTTCTATTTTTGACAGATTCTGTTTTTCGTGTGTTGTTTGCTTATTTTGATGAATCTATGGCTAGTAAAATAGTTTATAATCCATATAGAAGTTGGAATACAGTAGGTTTAAAACCAATATAAATAAATAATGAGTTAATTACAGTACCTTGAAGTGGTCTTTTGTTTTCTTTCGCTAACAGAGCTCACGAGTTTTCTATTTTGAGTTTTGTGTTGTGAAGTTTTCAAGTTTTGGGTGAATTCTTTTGATGGATCATGGAACAAGGAGTGGCAAGAGCCTAAGCTTGGGGATGCCCATGGCACCCCCAAGATAATTCAAGGACACCAAAAAGTCAAAGCTTGGGGATGCCCCGGAAGGCATCCCCTCTTTCGTCCACTTCCATCGGTAATTTACTTGGAGCTATATTTTTATTCACCAACATGATATGTGTTTTGCTTGGAGCGTCTTGTATTATTTGTGTCTTTGTTTGTTAGTATGCCACAATCATACTTGCTGTACACACCTTTTGAGAGAGCCATACATGAATTAAAATTTGATAGAATACTCTATGTGCTTCACTTATATCTTTTGAGCTAGATAATTTTGCTCTATGTGCTTCACTTAGATCTTTTAGAGCACGATGGTGGATATGTTTTAAATAAACTATTGATCTCTCATGCCTCACTTAAATTAATTTGAGAGTCTCTTAATAGCATGGTAATCTGCCTAATAATAATATGCTTGGTATTCATGATTTGTGAAACTTTCTTTTGAGTGTGTTGAATACTAAGAAAAGATTGAAGCATGATAATTGTTTTGAGATATGGATGCGATAATATTAAAGTCATGCTAGTTGAGTAGTTGTGAATTTTAGGAATACTTGTGTTGAAGTTTGTGATTCTCGTAGCATGCACGTATGGTGAACCATTATGTGATGAAGTCAGAGCATGATTTATTTATTGATTGTCTTCCTTATGAGTGGCGGTCGGGGACGGGCGATGGTCTTTTCCTACCAATCTATCCCCCTAAGAGCATGCGCATAATACTTTGCTTTGATAACTTCTAAATTTTTGCAATAAGTATATGATTTCTTTATGACTAATGTTGAGTCCATGGATTATACGCACTCCCACCCTTCCACCCTTACTAGCCTCTCTAATACCGCGCAACTTTCGCCGGTATCATACACCTACCATATACCTTCCTCAAAACAGCCACCATACCTACCTATTATGGCATTTCCATAGCCATTCCGAGATATATTGCCATGCAACTTTCCACCATCTAGTTCATCATGACATATCCATCATTGTCATATTGCTTAGCATGATCATGTAGTCGACATAGTATTTGTGGCAAAGCCACCGTTCATAATTCTTTCATACTTGTCACTCGTGATTCATTGCATATCCTGGTACACCACCGGAGGCATTCATATAGAGTCATACTTTGTTTTAGTATCGAGTTGTAATCATTGAGTTGTAAATAAATAGAAGTGTGATGATCATCATTCAATAGAGCATTGTCCCAAAAAAAAGAAGGCCCAAAAAAGGGGCAATGCTACTATCCTTTTTTCCACACTTGTGCTTCAAAGTAGCACCATGTTATAGCAAGTCTCATATATATTGTGCTTCAAAGTAGCACCATGATCTTCATATAGAGAGTCTCATATGTTGTCACTTTCATATACTAGTGGGAATTTTACGTTATAGAACTTGGCTTGTATATTCCAATGATGGGCTTCCTCAAATTACCCTAGGTCTTCATGAGCAAGCAAGTTGGATGCACACCCACTAGTTTCTTTTGTTGAGCTTTCTTACATTTATAGCTCTAGTGCATCCGTTGCATGGCAATCCCTACTCACTCACATTGATATCTATTGATGGGCATCTCCATAGCCCGTTGATACGCCTAGTCGATGTGAGACTATCTTCTCCTTTTTGTCTTCTCCACAACCACCATTCTATTCCACCTATAGTGCTATATCCATGGCTCACGCTCATGTATTGCATGAAGATTGAAAAAGTTTTGAAAAAGTTAGAGTATGAAACAATTGCTTGGCTTGTCATCGGGGTTGTGCATGAATTAAATACTTTGTGTGGGGAAGATGGAGCATATCCAGACTATATGATTTTGTAGGGATAACTTTCTTCGGCCATGTTATTTTGAGAAGACATAATTGCTTTGTTAGTATGTTTGAAGTATTATTATTTTCTATGTCAATATAAACTTTTATCTTGAATCTTTCTAATCTGAATATTCATACCACAATTAAGAAGATTTGCATTGAAATTATGCCAAGTAGCACTCCGCATCAAAAATTCTCTTTTTATCATTTACCTACTCGAGGACAAGCAGGAATTAAGCTTGGGGATGCCTGATACGTCTCCAACGTATCTATAATTTTTGATTGCTCCATGCTATATTATCTACTGTTTTGGACTATATTGGGCTTTATTTTCCACTTTTATATTATTTTTGGGACTAACCTATTAATCGGAGGCCCAGCCCAGAATTGCTGTTTTTTTGCCTATTTCAGTGTTTCGGATAAACGGAATATCAAACGGAGTCCAAACGGAATAAAATCTTCGGAAACATGATTTTCTCACCGAACGTGATCCAGGAGACTTGGACCCTACTGCAAGGGTTCAAAGAGGTGGTCAGGAGGGTGGTGTTCGCGCCCCACCCTAGGGCGCGCCCCCCTGCCTCGTGAGCCCCTCGGTGCTCCACCGACATACTCCTTCCTCCTATATATACACAGGTACCCCCAAACGATCAGAACAGGAGCCAAAAAACCAAATTCCACCACCGCAACTTTCTGTATCCACGAGATCCCATCTTGGGGCCTGTTCCGGAGCTCCGCCGGAAGAGGGCCGTCATCACGGAGGGCTTCTACATCATCCTAGCCCCTCCGATGAAGTGTGAGTAGTTTACCTCAGACCTTCGGGTCCATAGTTAGTAGCTAGATGGCTTCTTCTCTCTCTTTGAATCTCAATACAAAGTTCTCCCCCTCTCTTGTGGAGATCTATTCGATGTAATCTTCTTTTTGCGGTGTGTTTGTTGAGACCGATGAATTGTGGATTTATGATCAAGGCTATCTATGAATAATATTTGAATCTTCTCTAAATTCTTTTATGCATGATTGGTTATCTTTGCAAGTCTCTTCGAATTATCCGTTTGGTTTGGCCAACTAGATTGGTAGTTCTTGCCATGGGAGAAATGCTTAGCTTTGGGTTCGTTCTTGCGGTGTCCTTACCCAGTGATAGAAGGGGCAGCAAGGCACGTATTGTATCATTGCCATCGAGGATAACAAGATGGGGTTTATTTCATATTGCATGAATTTATCTCTCTACATCATGTCATCTTGCTTAAGGCATTACTCTGTTTTTAACTTAATACTCTAGATGCATGCTGGATAGCGGTCGATGAGTGGAGTAATAGTAATAGATGCAGAATCGTTTCGATCTACTTGTCACGGACGTGATGCCTATATACATGATCATGCCTAGATATTCTCATAATTATGCTCAATTCTATCAATTGCTCAACAGTAATATGTTCACCCATCGTAGAATACTTATGCTCTTGAGAGAAGCCACTAGTGAAACCTATGGCCCCCGGGTCTATTCTCATCATATCAATCTCCATCACTTTTATATTGTTTTGCTATTTACTTTGCCTTTACTTTTTACTTTGCATCTTTATATCAAAAATACCAAAAATATTCTATCTATCAGATCTCACTCTCGTAAGTGTGTAGGTACGAGGGACTTGATCGTGGGCTCCTACTGGATTGATACCTTGGTTCTCAAAAACTGAGGGAAATACTTACGCTACTTTGCTGCATCATCCCTTCCTCTTCGGGGAAAACCAACGCAAGCTCAAGACGTAGCACTCACCCGTAGCGAAGCTGAAGTCCGTCCGAATCATGTTAGCAATTGCCGCATTCTATGATTATGAGATATGGCAAATGGATGTCAAAACGGCATTCCTTTATGGTTTCCTTAAGGAAGAATTGTATATGATGCAGCCGGAAGGTTTTTTTGATCCTAAGAATGCTGACAAGGTGTGCAAGTTCCAACACTCAATCTATGGGCTGGTGCAAGCATCTCGGAGTTGGAACATTCGACTTGATGAGATGATCAAAGCGTTTGTGTTTACGCAGACTTATGGAGAAGCCTGTGTTTACAAGAAAGTGTGTGGGAGCTCTGTAGCTTTTCTCATATTATATGTGGATGACATACTATTGATGGGAAATGATATAGAATCCTTGGAAAGCATAAAGGCCTACTTGAACAAGTGTTTTTCAATGAAGGATCTTGGAGAAGCTGCTTATATGTTAGGCATCAAGATCTATAGAGATAGATCGAGATGCCTCATTGGTCTTTCACAGAGTACGTACCTTGACAAGATATTGAAGAAGTTCAATATGGATCAGTCAAAGAAGGGGTTCTTGCCTGTGTTGCAAGGTACGAGATTGAGCACGGCTCAATGCCCGACCACGGCAGAAGATAGAGAAAAGATGAATGTCGTCCCCTATGCCTCGGCCATAGGGTCTATTATGTATGCCATGCTGTGTACCAGACCTGATGTAAACCTTGCCGTAAGTTTGGTAGGAATGTACCAAAGTAATCCCGGCATGGAACACTGGACAGCGGTCAAGAATATCCTGAAGTACCTAAAAAGGACTAAGGATATGTTTCTCGTTTATGGAGGTGACGAAGAGCTCGTCGTAAAGGGTTACGTCGATGCTAGCTTCGACACAGATCTGGATGACTCCAAGTCACAAACCGGATACGTGTATATTTTGAATGGTGGGGCAGTCAGCTGGTGCAGTTGCAAGCAAAGCGTCGTGGCGGGATCTACATGTGAAGCAGAGTACATGGCAGCCTCGGAGGCAGCACAAGAAGCAATCTGGGTGAAGGAGTTCATTACCGACCTAGGAGTTATTCCCAATGCGTCGGGCCCGATGACTCTCTTCTGTGACAACACTGGAGCTATTGCCCTTGCCAAGGAGCCCAGGTTTCACAGGAAGACCAGGCATATCAAGCGTCGCTTCAACTCCATTCGTGAAAATGTTCAAAATGGAGACATAGATATTTGTAAAGTGCATACGGACCTGAATGTCGCAGATCCGTTGACTAAACCTCTTCCTCGAGCAAAACATGATCAACACCAGAACTCTATGGGTGTTTGATTCATCACAATGTAACTAGATTATTGACTCTAGTGCAAGTGGGAGACTGTTGGAAATATACCCTAGAGGCAATAATAAAATGGTTATTATTATATTTCCTTGTTCATGATAATTGTCTATTGTTCATGCTATAATTGTGTTATCCGGAAATCGTAATACATGTGTGAATACGTAGACCACAACATGTCCCTAGTGAGCCTCTAGTTGACTAGCTCATTGATCAATAGACGGCTACGGCTTCCTGACCATGGACATTGGATGTCATTGATAACGGGATCACATCATCAGTAGAATGATGTGATGGACAAGACCCAATCCTAAGCATAGCACAAGATCGTGTAGTTCGTCTGCTAGAGCTTTTCTGAATGTCAAGTATCATTTCCTTAGACCATGAGATTGTGCAACTCCCGGATACCGTAGGAGTGCTTTGGGTGTACCAAATGTCACAACATAACTGGGTGACTATAAAGGTGCACTACAGGTATCTCCGAAAATGTCTGTTGGGTTGGCATGAATCGAGACTGGGATTTGTCACTCCGTATGACGGAGAGGTATCTCTGGGCCCACTCGGTAATGCATCATCATAATGAGCTCAGCGTGACTAAGTAGTTGGTCACGTGATCATGCATTACGGAACGAGTAAAGTGACTTGTCGGTAACGAGATTGAACGAAGTATTGGGATACCGACGATCAAATCTCGGGAAAGTAACATACCGATTGACAAAGGGAATTGTATACCGGATTGCTTGAATCCTCGACATCGTGGTTCATCCGATGAGATCATCGTGGAACATGTGGGAGCCAACATGGGTATCCATATCCCGCTGTTTGTTATTGGCAGGAGAGTTGTCTCGGTCATGTCTGCATGGTTCTCGAACCCGTAGGGTCTACACACTTAAGGTTCGATGACGCTAGGGTTATTAGGAAGACTTGTATGTGATTACCGAGTGTTGTTCGGAGTCCCGGATGAGATCTCGGACATCACGAGGAGTTCCGGAATGGTCCGGAGGTGAAGATTTATATGTAGGAAGTTGTCATACGGTCACCGAAAAGGTTCGGGGCATATCGGTATTGTACCGGGGCCACCGGAGGGTTTTCGGGGGTCCACCGGGAGGGGCCACCTCTCTCGGAGGGCCTAATGGCTGTAGAGGAAAGGGAACCAGCCCTACATGGGCTGGGCGCATTCCCCCCTTGGGCCCATGCGCCTAGGGTTGGGGGGGGGGGAAACCCTAAGGGGGGTGCCCCCTTGCTTGGGGGGCAAGCCCCCCCCCATTGGCCGCCACCCCCACCTCTAGATCTCATCTAGAGGGGGCCGGCCCCTTCCTCCTTCCCCTATATATAGAGGGGCAAGGGGAGGGCTACACACACCATCCAAGGCGCAGCCCCTCCCCTCCCCAACACCTCTCCTCCTCCGCAAGAGCTTGGCGAAGCCTTGCCGGAGTACTGCAGCTCCACCACTACCACGCCGTCGTGTTGCTGTTGGAGCCCTCTTCCTCAACCTCTCCCTCCTCCTTGCTGGATCAAGGCGCGGGAGACGTCCTTGCTCCGTATGTGTGTTGAACGCGGAGGTGCCGTCCGTTCGGCGCTAGGATCTTCGGTGATTTGGATCACGACGAGTACGACTCCATCAACCCTGTTCTCTTGAACGCTTCCGCTCGCGATCTACAAGGGTATGTAGATGCACTCATCTCTCCTCGTTGCTAGATGAATCCATAGATTGATCTTGGTGATGCGTAGAAGATTTTAAATTTCTGCTACGTTCCCCTACAGCTCCTACATATTCTACGAAGATATTTATCGGTCGAGCCGTTATGACAACATACGTAATTCCCTTTGTCCATCAGTATGTTAATTGCCCAAGATTCGATCGTCGGTATCTTCATACCTAGCTCAATCTCATTACTGGAAAGTCTCTTTACTTGTTTTGTAATACATCACCTCGTGACTAACTCCTTAGCCTTTTGCTTGCGAGCTTATGATGTGTATTACTGAGAGGGCCCAGAGATACCTCTCTGAAACTCGGAGTGAAAAATCCTAATCTCGATCTATGCCAACTCAACAAACACCTTCGGAGATACTTGTAGAGCATCTTAATAATCACCCAGTTATGTTGTGACGTTTGATAGCACACAAGGCATTCCTCCGGTATCCGGGAGTTGCATAATCTCATAGTCGAAGGAATATGTATTTGACAAGAAGAAGGCAATAGCAATAAAACTAAACGATCATTATGCTAAGCTAACAGATGGGTCTTGTCCATCACATCATAATGATGTGATCCCGTTATCAAATGACAACTCATGTACATGGTTAGGAAACCTTAACCATCTTTAATCAACGAGCTAGTCTAGTAGAGGATCACTAGGGACACGGTGTTTGTTTATGTATTCACACATGTATTAAGGTTTCCGATCAATACAATTCTAGCATGAATAATAAACCTTTATCATGAAGAAGGAAATATAAATAAAAAATTTATTATTGCCTCTAGGGCATATTTCCTCCATGTACAAGATGATACCAAATACACTCCTCTCTTCTACTGCTGCAAGATGATGGTAGTCTTTGATAGGTTGAGCTTCTCACCCTTATCCTGGCATTTCTGCAGTTTAGTCCACAGATATTACCCCACTCCTTTGATATCGATGTATATCTAGTATATATCTGATGTAATTATTGCGAGTACTTTGGATGAGCACTCACCGTTGCTTTGCTACTCTTTTCATTCGACCCGGTTGCTGCAACAGCTAGTAGAACCGCAGATGCAGATTACCCCGACGGTGCTTACTACATGGAGACCAACGACTAGGAGTAGTTCGGAGGTCCCAGGCAGGAGGCCTTGCCTTTCGATCTAGTTTCATTGTTTTGTTCAGCCTTCTTAAGGCAAACTTTGTCTAACTATATCTGTACTGAGATAATATTTTCTTTCATGACTAATGTATTATGGGTCCTCGTGGCCCTGCCTTGTAATATAAGGATTTATGTTTAAATTTGTGTCGTAGAGTTGTGTTGTGATATTAACGTGTCACCATTAGTGATCGTGCGTGATATGTGTATGATTAGTGCATGATTTTAAATGGGGGCGTCACAAGTTGGTATCAGAGCCGACTGCCTATAGGAACCCCTTCCAAATTCCTTGCTCGACGTTGAGTCTAGACTTGAAAAACTATTTTCTAAACTACTAACTATGTTGTGTGCTTACGGGCCCATATCACCTTTGGATGGGATTAGAATCTTTTATTCTGCTTCCTTACTCCGGGATTCCGATTTCTCTTCTCTTCGGGTTATAAAGTTTACTAACTCTAGCTCTAGGTTCATGCAATGATTTCGTTCTGGAGATCCAATTAATTTCATATATTGTCTTGGTTCCCACAATACCTTCACTTGTTGTAGGTTTATTCCTTTGGAACCTCTTTCCTCTTTGATGATTCCTACGACACAGATCGTGCACTAGGCGGCATCTGTTGGAGTATCAAGAGCACCTGTTGTGCTAATCAATCTTTTGACCCACTTGGGATATCACTGTCACCCTGAGTACACCATGTACGAGTAGTATCGTGACTTTAACTAGGAGTGGTTGTTGGGAAATGTAGTAGAAAACAAAAAAATCGCCCTATGATCACCCAGGAACAATATGAAGATGCATAACGAGTTGTGATCAACGATCGTTACCGACTTTGGGAGTGTAGCAGAAGTAGACGAGTTGGTGTAGATCACACTTGGAGTCCCTCGAACGTCGATCAGGATCCCACGAACCACCCTTGAATGATCCCTCAAATGGAAGACCGAAAGCACTGTCTGTCTACTTGGTTGCAAGCGTACGGTCTTTATGATCCGGCAGTGCTTCGCCGTCCATAGCTAATCGTCACCGGATAATTAGAGGGAGGAGATTAGAACCACACATGGCTTCTAATTATGAGGATTAGAGGTGGCTAGGGCTGGCTCTAATTAGTCAACTAGGACCAACAAGAACTAGAACTAGATCAACTAGAGGAGGCTCCAAAACTTGTCTATCTCAATTGGGCACCAAACCTCCACTATATACATGTTAGAGGGGAGAGGTGAAGGAAATATGCCCTAGAGGCAATAATAAAGTTATTATTTATTTCCTTATATCCTGATAAATGTTTATTATTCATGCTAGAATTGTATTAACCGGAAACATAATACATGTGTGAATACATAGACAAACAGAGTGTCACTAGTATGCCTCTACTTGACTAGCTCGTTAATCAAAGATGGTTATGTTTCCTAACCATGGACAAAGAGTTGTTATTTGATTAACGGGATCACATCATTAGATGAATGATCTGATTGACATGACCCATTCTATTAGCTTAGCACCCGATCGTTTAGTATGTTGCTATTGCTTTCTTCATAACTTATACATGTTCCTATGACTATGAGATTATGCAACTCCCGTTTGCCGGAGGAACACTTTGTGTGCTACCAAACGTCACAACGTAACTGGGTGATTATAAAGGTGCTCTACAGGTGTCTCCAAAGGTACATGTTGGGTTGGCGTATTTCGAGATTAGGATTTGTCACTCCGATTGTCGGAGAGGTATCTCTGGGCCCTCTCGGTAATGCACATCACATAAGCCTTGCAAGCATTGAAACTAATAAGTTAGTTGTGAGATGATGTATTACAGAACGAGTAAAGAGACTTGCCGGTAACGAGATTGAACTAGGTATTGAGATACCGACGATCGAATCTCGGACAAGTAACATACCGATGACAAAGGGAACAACGTATGTTGTTATGCGGTCTGACCGATAAAAGATCTTCGTAGAATATGTAGGAGCCAATATGAGCATCCGGGTTCCGCTATTGGTTATTGACCGGAGACATGTCTCGGTCATGTCTACATTGTTCTCGAACCCGTAGGGCCCGCACGCTTAAGGTTTCGATGATAGTTATATTATGAGTTTATGCATTTTGATGTACCGAAGTTTGTTCAGAGTCCCGGATGTGATCACGGACATGACGAGGAGTCTCGAAATGGTCGAGACATAAAGATTGATACATTGGAAGCCTATATTTGGATATCGGAAGTGTTTCGGGCGAAATCGGGATTTTACCGGAGTACCGGGAGGTTACCGGAACCCCCTGAGAGGTATATGGGCCTTAGTGGGATTTAGTGGAAGAGAGGAGAGGTGGCCAGGGCTGGGCCGCGCGCCCTTCCCCCCTAGTCCGAATAGGACAAGGAGAGGGGGGCGGCGCCCCCCTTCCTTCTCTCTCTCCTCTTTCCCCCTTCCCGAATCCTATTCCAACTAGGAAAGGGGGGGAATCCTACTCCCGGTGGGAGTAGGACTCCTCCTGGCGCGCCCTCCTCCTGGCCGGCCGCACCCCCCCTTTGGTCCTTTATATACGGGGGCAAGGGGCACCCCTAGGGACACAAGTTGATCTGTGTGATCATATTCTTAACCGTGTGCGGTGCCCCCTTCCACCATAGTCCTCGATAATATTGTAGCGGTGCTTAGGCGAAGCCCTGCGATGGTAGTACATCAAGATCGTCACCACGCCGTCGTGCTGACGGAACTCTTCCCCGACACTTTGCTGGATCGGAGTCCGGGGATCGTCATCGAGCTGAACGTGTGTTAGAACTCGGAGGTGCCGTAGTTTCGGTGCTTGATTGGTCGGGCCGTGAAGACGTACGACTACATCAACCGCGTTGTGCTAATGCTTCCGCTGTCGGTCTACAAGGGTACGTAGATCACACTCTCCCCTCTCGTTGCTATGCATCACCATGATCTTGCATGTGCGTAGGAATTTTTTTTGAAATTACCATGTTCCCCAACAGTGGCATCCGAGCCTAGGTTTTATGTGTTGATGTTATATGCATGAGTAGAACACAAGTGAGTTGTGGGCGATATAAGTCATACTACTTACCAGCATGTCATACTTTGGTTCGGCGGTATTGTTGGACGAAGCGGCCCGGACCGACATTACGCGTACGCTTATGCGAGACCGGTTCTCCCGACGTGCTTTGCACAAAGGTGGCTAGCGGGTGACAGTTTCTCCAACTTTAGTTGAACCAAGTGTGGCTACGCCCGGTCCTTGCGAAGGTTAAAACAACACCAACTTGACAAACTATCGTTGTGGTTTTGATGCGTAGGTAAGATTGGTTCTTGCTTATAGCCCGTAGCAGCCACGTAAAACTTGCAACAACAAAGTAGAGGACGTCTAACTTGTTTTTGCAGGGCATGTTGTGATGTGATATGGTCACATGATGCTAAATTTTATTGTATGAGATGATCATGTTTTGTAACCGAGTTATCGGCAACTGGCAGGAGCCATATGGTTGTCGCTTTATTGTATGCAATGCAATCGCGCTGTAATGCTTTACTTTATCACTAAGCGGTAGCGATAGTCGTGGAAGCATAATATTGGCGAGACGACAACGATGCTACGATGGAGATCAAGGTGTCGCGCCGGTGACGATGGTGATCACGATGGTGCTTCAAAGATGGAGATCACAAGCACAAGATGATGATGACCATATCATATCACTTATATTGATTGCATGTGATGTTTATCTTTTATGCATCTTATCTTGCTTTGATTGACGGTAGCATTATAAGATGATCTCTCACTAATTATCAAGAAGTGTTCTCCCTGAGTATGCACCGTTGCGAAAGTTCTTCGTGCTGAGACACCACATGATGATCGGGTGTGATAGGCTCTACGTTCAAATACAACGGGTGCAAAATAGTTGCACACGCAGAATACTCAGGTTATACTTGACGAGCCAAGCATATACAGATATGGCCTCGGAACACGGAGACCGAAAGGTCGAGCGTGAATCATATAGTAGATATGATCAACATAGTGATGTTCACCAATGAAACTACTCCATCTCACGTGATGATCGGACATGGTTTAGTTGATTTGGATCACGTAATCACTTAGAGGATTAGAGGGATGTCTATCTAAGTGGGAGTTCTTTAAGTAATATGATTAATTGAACCTAAATTTATCATGAACTTAGTACCTGATAGTATCTTGCTTATGTATGTTTGATTGTATATAGATGGCCCGTGCTATTGTTCCGTTGAATTTTAATGCGTTCCTTGAGAAAGCAAAGTTGAAAGATGATGGTAGCAATTACACGGACTGGGTCTGTAACTTGAGGATTATCCTCATTGCTGCACAGAAGAATTACGTCCTGGAAGCACCGCTGGGTGCCAGGCCTGCTGCTGGAGCAACACCAGATGTTATGAACGTCTGGCAGAGCAATGCTGATGACTACTCGATAGTGCAGTGTGCCATGCTTTACGGCTTAGAATCGGGACTTCAACGACGTTTTGAACGTCATGGAGCATATGAGATGTTCCAGGAGTTGAAGTTAATATTTCAAGCAAATGCCCGGATTGAGAGATATGAAGTCTCCAATAAATTCTATAGCTGCAAGATGGAGGAGAACAGTTCTGTCAGTGAGCATATACTCAAAATGTCTGGGTATAATAATCACTTGATTCAATTGGGAGTTAATCTTCCAGATGATTGCGTCATTGACAGAATTCTCCAATCACTGCCACCAAGCTACAAGAGCTTCGTGATGAACTATAATATGCAAGGGATGAATAAGACTATTCCCGAGCTCTTCGAAATGCTGAAAGCTGCGGAGGTAGAAATCAAGAAGGAGCATCAAGTGTTGATGGTCAACAAGACCACTAGTTTCAAGAAAAAGGGCAAAGGGAAGAAGAAGGGGAACTTCAAAAGGAACAACAAGCAAGTTGCTACTCAAGAGAAGAAACCCAAACCTGGACCTAAGCCTGAAACTGAGTGCTTCTACTGCAAGCAGACTGGTCACTGGAAGCGGAACTGCCCCAAGTATTTGGCGGATAAGAAGGATGGCAAGGTGAACAAAGGTATATGTGATATACATGTTATTGATGTGTACCTTACTAATGCTCGCAGTAGCACCTGGGTATTTGATACTGGTTCTGTTGCTAATATTTGCAACTCGAAACAGGGATTACGGATTAAGCGAAGATTAGCTAAGGACGAGGTGACGATGCGCGTGGGAAACGGTTCCAAAGTCGATGTGATCGCAGTCGGCACGCTACCTCTACATCTACCTTCGGGATTAGTATTAGACCTAAATAATTGTTATTTGGTGCCAGCGTTAAGCATGAACATTATATCTGGATCTTGTTTGATGCGAGACGGTTATTCATTTAAATCAGGGAATAATGGTTGTTCTATTTACATGAGTAATATCTTTTATGGTCATGCACCCTTAAGGAGTGGTCTATTCTTACTAAATCTCGTTAGTGGTGACACACATATTCATAGTGTTGAAACCAAAAGATGCAGAGTTGATAATGATAGTGCAACTTATTTGTGGCACTGCCGTTTGGGTCATATCGGTATAAAGCGCATGAAGAAACTCCATACTGATGGACTTTTGGAACCACTTGATTATGAATCACTTGTTACTTCCAAACCGTGCCTTATGGGTAAGATGACAAAAACACCGTTCTCCGGTACTATGGAGAGAGCAACAGATTTGTTGGAAATCATACATACAGATGTATGTGGTCCGATGAATGTTGAGGCTCGTGGCAGATATCGTTATTTTCTCACCTTCACAGATGACTTAAGCAGATATGGGTATATCTACTTAATGAAACACAAGTCTGAAACGTTTGAAAAGTTCAAAGAATTTCAGAGTGAAGTAGAAAATCATCGTAATAAGAAAATTAAATTCCTACGATCTGATCGTGGAGGAGAATATTTGAGTTACGAGTTTGGTGTACATTTGAAACAATGTGGAATAGTTTCGCAACTCACGCCACCCAGAACACCACAGCGTAATGGTGTGTCCGAACGTCGTAATCGTACTTTACTAGATATGGTGCGATCTATGATGTCTCTTACTGATTTACCGCTATCGTTTTGGGGATACGCTCTAGAGACGGCCGCTTTCACGTTAAATAGGGCACCATCAAAATCCGTTGAGACGACGCCTTATGAACTGTGGTTTGGCAAGAAACCAAAGTTGTCGTTTCTGAAAGTTTGGGGCTGCGATGCTTATGTGAAAAAGCTTCAACCTGATAAGCTCGAACCCAAATCGGAGAAATGTGTCTTCATAGGATATCCAAAGGAAACAATTGGATACACCTTCTATCACATATCCGAAGGCAAGACTTTTGTTGCTAAATTCGGAAATTTTCTGGAGAAGGAGTTTCTCTCGAAAGAAGTGAGTGGGAGGAAAGTAGAACTTGACGAGGTAACTGTACCTACTCCCTTATTGGAAAGTAGTACATCATAGAAACCTGTTTCTGTGACACCTACACCAATTAGTGAGGAAGCTAATGATAATGATCATGAAACTTCAGAACAAGATACTACTGAACCTCGTAAATCAACCAGAGTGAGATCCGCGCCAGAGTGGTACGGTAATCCTGTTCTGGAAGTCATGCTACTAGATCATGATGAACCTACGAACTATGAAGAAGCGATGGTGAGCCCAGATTCCGCAAAATGGCTTGAAGCCATGAAATCTGAGATGGGATCCATGTATGAGAACAAAGTATGGACTTTGGTTGAATTGCCCAATGATCGGCAAGCAAATGAGAATAAATGGATCTTCAAGAAGAAGACTGACGCTGACGGTAATATTACTGTCTAGAAAGCTCGACTTGTCGCAAAAGGTTTTCGGCAAGTTCAAGGGATTGACTACGATGAGACCTTCTCACCCGTAGCGATGCTTAAGTCTGTCCGAATCATGTTAGCAATTGCCGCATTTTATGATTATGAAATTTGGCAGATGGATGTCAAAACTGCATTCCTGAACGGATTTCTGGAAGAAGAGTTGTATATGATGCAACCAGAAGGTTTTGTCGATCCAAAGGGAGCTAACAAAGTGTGCAAGCTCCAGCGATCCATTTATGGACTGGTGCAAGCCTCTCGGAGTTGGAATAAACGCTTTGATAGTGTGATCAAAGCATTTGGTTTTATACAGACTTTTGGAGAAGCCTGTATTTACAAGAAAGTGAGTGGGAGCTCTGTAGCATTTCTGATATTATATGTGGATGACATATTACTAATCGGAAATGATATAGAATTTCTGGATAGCATAAAGGGATACTTGAATAAGAGTTTTTCAATGAAAGACCTCGGTGAAGCTGCTTACATATTAGGCATTAAGATCTATAGAGATAGATCAAGACGCTTAATTGGACTTTCACAAAGCACATACCTTGACAAAGTTTTGAAGAAGTTCAAAATGGATCAAGCAAAGAAAGGGTTCTTGCCTGTGTTACAAGGTGTGAAGTTGAGTAAGACTCAATGCCCGACCACTGCAGAAGATAGAGAGAAAATGAAAGATGTTCCCTATGCTTCAGCCATAGGCTCTATCATGTATGCAATGTTGTGTACCAGACCTGATGTGTGTCTTGCTATAAGTCTAGCAGGGAGGTACCAATGTAATCCAGGAGTGGATCACTGGACAGCGGTCAAGAACATCCTGAAATACCTGAAAAGGATTAAGGATATGTTTCTCATTTATGGAGGTGACAAAGAGCTCATCGTAAATGGTTACGTTGATGCGAGCTTTGACACTGATCCGGACGATCCTAAATCGCAAACCGGATACGTGTTTACATTAAACGGTGGAGCTGTCAGTTGGTGCAGTTCTAAACAAAGCGTCGTGGCGGGATCTACGTGTGAAGCGGAATACATAGCTGCTTCGGAAGCAGCAAATGAAGGAGTCTGGATGAAGGAGTTCATATCCGATCTAGGTGTCATACCTAGTGCATCGGGTCCAACGAAAATCTTTTGTGACAATACTGGTGCAATTGCCTTGGCAAAGGAATCCATATTTCACAAGAGAACCAAGCACATCAAGAGACGCTTCAATTCCATCGGGGATCTAGTCCAGGTGGGAGACATAGAGATTTGCAAGATACATACGAATCTGAATGTAGCAGACCCATTGACTAAGCCTCTTCCACGAGCAAAACATGATCAGCACCAAGGCTCCATGGGTGTTAGAATCATTACTGTGTAATCTAGATTATTGACTCTAGTGCAAGTGGGAGACTGAATGAAATATGCCCTAGAGGCAATAATAAAGTTATTATTTATTTCCTTATATCATGATAAATGTTTATTATTCATGCTAGAATTGTATTAACCGGAAACATAATACATGTGTGAATACATAGACAAACAGAGTGTCACTAGTATGCCTCTACTTGACTAGCTCGTTAATCAAAGATGGTTATGTTTCCTAACCATGGACAAAGAGTTGTTATTTGATTAACGGGATCACATCATTAGATGAATGATCTGATTGACATGACCCATTCTATTAGCTTAGCACCCGATCGTTTAGTATGTTGCTGTTGCTTTCTTCATAACTTATACATGTTCCTATGACTATGAGATTATGCAACTCCCATTTGCCGGAGGAACACTTTGTGTGCTACCAAACGTCACAACGTAACTGGGTGATTATAAAGGTGCTCTACAGGTGTTTCCAAAGGTACATGTTGGGTTGGCGTATTTCGAGATTAGGATTTGTCACTCCGATTGTCGGAGAGGTATCTCTGGGCCCTCTCGGTAATGCACATCACATAAGCCTTGCAAGCATTGCAACTAATGAGTTAGTTGTGAGATGATGTATTACGGAACGAGTAAAGAGACTTGCCGGTAACGAGATTGAACTAGGTATTGAGATACCGACGATCGAATCTCGGACAAGTAACATACCGATGACAAAGGGAACAACGTATGTTGTTATGCGGTCTGACCGATAAAAGATCTTCGTAGAATATGTAGGAGCCAATATGAGCATCCGGGTTCCGCTATTGGTTATTGACCGGAGACATGTCTCGGTCATGTCTACATTGTTCTCGAACCCGTAGGGTCCGCACGCTTAAGGTTTCGATGACAGATATATTATGAGTTTATGCATTTTGATGTACTGAAGTTTGTTCAGAGTCCCGGATGTGATCACGGACATGACGAGGAGTCTCGAAATGGTCGAGACATAAAGATTGATATATTGGAAGCCTATATTTGGATATCGGAAGTGTTTCGGGTGAAATCGGGATTTTATCGGAGTACCGGAATCCCCCGGGAGGTATATGGGCCTTAGTGGGCTTTAGTGGAAGAGAGGAGAGGTGGCCAGGGCTGGGCCGCGCGCCCTCCCCCCTAGTCCGAATAGGACAAGGAGAGGGGGGCGGCGCCCCCCCTTCCTTCTCTCTCTCCTCTTTCCCCCTTCCCGAATCCTATTCCAACTAGGAAAGGGGGGGAATCCTACTCCCAGTGGGAGTAGGACTCCTCCTGGCGCGCCGTCCTCCTGGCCGGCCGCACCCCCCCTTTGATCCTTTATATACGGGGGCAAGGGGCACCCCTAGGGACACAAGTTGATCTGTGTGATCATATTCTTAACCGTGTGCGGTGCCCCCTTCCACCATAGTCCTCGATAATATTGTAGCGGTGCTTAGGCGAAGCCCTGCGACGGTAGTACATCAAGATCGTCACCACGCCGTCGTGCTGACGGAACTCTTCCCCGACACTTTGCTGGATCGGAGTCCGGGGATCGTCATCGAGCTGAACGTGTGTTAGAACTCGGAGGTGCCGTAGTTTCGGTGCTTGATCGGTCGGGCCGTGAAGACGTACGACTACATCAACGGCGTTGTCCTAACGCTTCCGCTGTCGGTCTACAAGGGTACGTAGATCACACTCTCCCCTCTCATTGCTATGCATCACCATGATCTTGCGTGTGCGTAGGAATTTTTTTTGAAATTACCACGTTCCCCAACAAGAGGGAGGGTGGCCACCAAGGAGGGAAACCCTCCTTGGGGTGTCCAACTAAGGGGAGGAGGAGTAGGACTCCTCCCCTACTCCTATCCGGCCCCCTTCCTTAGGGAAGGGAGGCACTTTCCCACTTGGGCCTTTTTGGCCCAAGTTTCCTTCCACCCCTTGGCCTTATTAGGCCCATTGATAATAAATTAAATATATATTTGTTCTAAAAATTTCCAGATAATTATATATATATATACATATATATATAATTTAACATCCTCATAAACATTTTCCACACACACACACACACACACACACACACACACATATATATATAGATTTGTATTACCCGGTATAACCCAATATTCACCGAAACCCTTCTGGTGACCCCGAAACACTTCCGGAACCTCTCAGAACTATTCTGGATATTAATGAAACAATTACAAAAATATATTCTCATTACTCTCGTCCCACTAACACTCCGAAGATTGTGATTACCTTAAGCTTGTGACCCAGTAGGTTCGGTAAACCATAGACATGAACGAAACCCCTTCTTTCAATGACCGATAGCAGAACCGTGGACATCCATATCAGTCCCTATGTTTACACAGATGATATTCAAGTGACCCTTTGGCTATCATTTGATGTGCCCTTTTCTTTGCGATACTTTACAAAACCCGGTGTGCATTGGTATCCTCTCGAGTCATCACCATGCTCATTATACCGTTGCTCCCATTACCAGTTTTGTTCTTCTTTCTCGTTGACGTGTTCCGGCATCCCTGTGACGTAGTAAAATGTGTTTGGCCAAATGATGGATGCCGTCACACCAAGAGAGCCCTAAGAATATCTCTCCATCGTTGGAGGAGCAAATCCCACTCTTAGCTATCCAGTCACTTGACAAACTTTCTGGTGAACCTGAAAGTTGTCGTTATGATCACCTTGTTACAGATGACGTTTGAGCAAACCCAAAGCCCACCGTCTGGTTGGAAGTGACTGAGATACTCTCATGGTCTGAGGAACTAAAACACATGCTAACACTCTATGTTATAACATATGATTTTAGACGATATAATCACAAAGTATATCAAACAAGTATTGGGTCGATTCTATATGATAGTTCTTCTAACATCACACCCTCAATGTTGTTTTAGGACTATCGTTACACTTAACGATATCCTAAAATCCATAAAACATGATCACCAACAACACTTGAGCCCGTCTTAGAGGCGAGACTGGGAACCTATGGTTTGTCGTTTATCATTTCACACGTGCATATGAGTTTTCCACTCAATTGCATATTCTAGGATCATAGAAGTTATAGCATGAAATATAAACTCTTAATTATGAATAATGGAAATATAATAATACAATATTATTGCCTCTAGGGCATATTTCCCACAATTTCCCACTTGCACTAGAGTCAATAATCTAGTTAGCACTTTTAACTTTTACACCAATGGCAATCCGGTGTCGGTCCATGCTTTGCTTGTGGTATAGACTTCGTCCTATCGAATATGACAAGTTCAGATCCATGTGTATCATTTGCATATCTATGCATCTTTCATGCTTTCACAAGAATTAATAATTTGTGTGAACCCGACTTTGTATACATATTGAATCGCCGGTAGAAACTTTTGATTCCTTAGACTGAGTTATGGAACCACTATTAAGAATAGTATTCCAATGATACAGTCATCTAGAAACCATACCAAGTTCGCAAATGAACTTCTGATTCATCATCCTTCATTTTTGTTTCTATAAATCAATAATATACTTACAACGAGCCTTCATTGATGTAACTCCTTACAACAATCTCTTCATTTTCTCCGTGTGTGAGAAACATGTCGTTAATATTTAACGACATTTTCATTATTGTCCTATGATCATCAATTTGATCATACTAGTAACTTTTACTTACAACTAACTTGGAGTATTGGAAATATCTAGGTGCCTACATACCAAGGAATACAAGTGTGGTTGAAATCATATTTCTCTCATCAGTATTTCAGGATACTGACTGCTTCCATGTGACATTGACAAGAAACTCTTCTTGAAAATTTTCATACTAAACTGCTTTAGTATTCTGTCAATATGTATTTTGGCTAAGTCTGATTAGACACTATTATCTCCACAGATCATTATGTCTAATACCAAGACTATTCATTGCTTAAGTATTTTACTGAAAAACTAGTTTCAATAAAGTCATAATCCTTGTCAAGAAAATAACTTCTAATCAACAATATGTCTTGTACATATAGTTTTAGAAATATTGTCATGCTCCCACTTACTTTCTTGTAAATACAAGCATCTTCGCTTTACTCAATGAAATCAATTTATTTGACCATTTCGTCAGTACGAAGATTACAACTCCACTATGCTTGCTTCAGATCATTATAGGATCTCTTGAAGTTTGCATACTTACTAGCATCCTCTAGATCGACAAAATTACCTTGGATCGTATCAAATATACAACCTTCACTGGTACAACGAGGTGCTATACAAATGGTTTTTAATCCCTTTCCATGATGGCATTTTGAACCGTCGCCTAGTGAATGTGGGAGATAGGGGGGTCTTTCCCACACGACCCAGAAATCGTCGGGGATAGGCCCTTCGATCACACACGCTTAGCAAAATGAGCTCGTGTTCGATGGGCGAGCGTTCAAATACGATTATACATACATGTGTGTTAAAAAATACAATTATACATGCCCAATCATTTCCGGTCGTAAGTACATCCCACACAGTCAGGCCCAGACAAACGTTTCCATTCGTATGTGCATTCCATATAGTCAATCCAAGAAATATGTTTCCGTTAGTATGTACATCCCACACAATCAATCCATGAAGTACGTTTCCCTTTGTATATACATCCCACACAGTCCCTCCAAGGTAAATGCTTCCGTTCTCACGTACATCAGACACAATTTTCCTCATCAAATCGTTTGTGATAGCACTGCCATTGCAGATGATATTAACAATTTTATCGTTTGCGTTATTGAATGCATCACACACGGTGCGTAGAAGAAACTTTGTGTCATAGGCTGTCCATCACGCATACTTTTTATGTGGTAAATGTTTGCGCAAGGTGGCCTAACGCAAAAAATTTTCAAGAGGAAGTTGTGTGTGATTGTTCATTGATCCAACACATTTTCTTCCTACAAATTGTGTGTGTTGTCTGAGGTCATCACCCATGCTGTTTTCTCAATAACCGTTTGGAATAGGAAAACCCCAATTAGCATGCTAATTGGCCTATTATTAATAATCCATTTATTAATCAAATTGATATTCATATTAAGCACATAATATATTTCATTTTCATATTATGAAACCATGATCTCACAATTGAAATACATCCTAGTACATATAGCTTCAGCATGCAGTTACACCATATAGGCATATAGCTAGCTACCCCATTACACAACTGCATCAGCACCAAGTTTCACATGCAACATCTATAACCTTTGGAAATTATCATCAGAGACAGTAGATAGACAGATGAATCTCATTTGGAAAACTGCTGAAGCGGAAGGCGAATATTGAACCTTCATTGATGTTGAAGCTCCTTGCAACTTTATTAGGCCAGTGCCTGTGGATGATTGACCGTCCATCCTTCGTCCTCTTGCGGAAGACTTCAATATTGTACCATGGGTGTTGTATGAATACCTTCCTTGCCTCCTTACCATACAGGTGGTTTGAGACATAATCATCAATGAACTTATTTGGAAAGGCTTGAAAACAAAGATATGCATAAATATCTTCTCTAAATGCAGAAATGGTGCAAAGGAATAGAAAAGACAAGGTATAATAGCTAGTACCATCCTATGGTGCACTGATGTCATCTTCATTGTGTAGACAAAGATCTTGTTGTTTCTCGTCGCTAGTTTGTTTATCCTGACAATCTTTCTGAGTTTCTTGACTTGGCTGATATTCATGGGCAACTCATTTCCCCATATGCAAAATGGGTCGAACCGTGGGTCAAAACGTCTAACAGCAAGGCGTACATGTGCAAGAACAAATTTTTAAGAACCTAAATATTAGAATGGTTCCTACAATTGCACAATAATGTGCTATTAGACAAGGATCATGCATGTGCACACCTCTATTGTAAACCTGAGTGCTTCTCATTGTTTCCCTGCAACACATATAAGGTAGTTATTGATCAGGTTAAGTCAGGGTTGGCATACTATCAGTAAAATATGTTGATGAAAAACAAACACATTGCAGATTCAACAGATAAATTCGAGCCACATGGAAAAGCCATTTATCGAAACCAAGCATGATGAAGAACTAGGAAATGTTGCAATTGTATATGTTTCTCATATATTTAGTACAACAAAATTTGATTTATTCCTCACATGCATAACAATACAAAATTGTACCCACAACAATTGAACATCGCATTGCAGACTTGAACCAAATAGTTAACTAAACACCACAAAAAATGAACCAAACATTAACTGAGCACCACATTGCATAATATATAACATACTAGAAGATCAGACACTTAAGCAAACTAAGGATGCTTGACAACTTGGAAATATAGCAATTGTATTTGTTTCTCATGTATTTTGTACAGCCAAATTCAATTTATTTCTCACATGGAAGACAATACAAAATTGCACCCTGAAGAATTGAACATCACATTGTAGAATTGAACCAAACAGTTAACTGAACATGACAATAAATTAACCAAACAGTTAATAGGTGAGCACCACATTGCACGTCATATAGAACATATACACTAGAGGAAAAGATTACATGGTAAAAGTAGATAGGACAATTCACTAGAATTTGCTAAGGAAAGGCAGGAGCAGCACATGCAACGGGTAAACCGAGCATGCTTAACCGGCGTAGCTAGCTAACTGAATATAGGTCCTTATAGTGACCTAATAAGACAAACTACTCCTCATCCTCGGAGATATCGATAATGATTGGCTCCTTGGACATGAAAGATGGCGATGCCTCCACATCGTGGGTGCCCTCCTCGTAGTGCTGAGTTGCCTGAGCTGCTCCGGGCACCAACCTGTTGGCTCTCGAGTTGAGGTAAGCACAGGCGCGCTGAGAAAACACCTCGTAGTCTTCGTCGAAGGCACCAACGGTGATGATACATCTCCAATGTATTTATAAATTTTTATTGTTCCATGCTATTATATTATCTATTTTGGATGTTTTATATGCACTAATATGATGTTTTGTATTATTTTTGGGACTAACCTATTAACCTAAAGCCCAGTGCTAGTTTCTGTTTTTTCCTTGTTTTTGAGCTTCGTAGAAAAAGAATATCAAACTGAGTCCAAATGGAATAAAACTTTCACGATGATTTTTCTTGGACCAAACGACACCCAGGAGACTTGGAGTGCAAGTCAAAAGAGCCGTGAGGCAGCGGCAAGGGTGGAGGGCGCGCCCTAGGGGGGTGCCCCCTACCTTGCCACCCCCTCGGGACTCCTCTGACCTAGCCCTTGGCCCTATATATTCACATATATTTCAGAAACACCAGAAGCATCCACGAAAACACTTTCCCACCGCCGCAACCTTCTGTTCCCGTGAGATCCCATCTTGGGGCCTTTTCCAGCATCCCGCGGAGGTGGATTCAATCACGGAGGGCATCTACATCAACCCTATTGCCCTTCCGATGAAGCGTGAGTAGTTAACCTCAGACCTACGGGTCCGTAGCTAGTAGTTAGATGGCTTTTTCTTTCTCTTTGATTCTCTATACCATGTTCTCCTCGATGTTCTTGGAGATCTATCCATTGTAATCTTCTTTTGTGGTGTGTTTGTCGAGATCTGATGAATTGTGGATTTATGATCAGATTATCTATGAATATTATTTGAATCTTCTCTGAATTCTTATACACATGATTTGATATCTTTGTAATTCTCTTCGAACTACCAGTTTGGTTTGGCCAACTAGATTGGTTTTTCTTGCAATGGGAGAAGTGCTTAGCTTTGGGTTCAATCTTGCGGTGTCCTCACCCAGTGACAAAGTAGGGGTAGCGAGTCACGTATTGTATTGTTGCCATCAAGGATAAAAAGATGGGGTTTACATCATATTGCTTGAGTTTATTCCTCTACATCATGTCATCTTACTTAAAGCGTTACTCTGCTCTTCATGAACTTAATACTCTAGATGCAGGTAGGAGTCGCTTGATGTGTGGCGTAATAGTAGTAGATGAAGGCAGGAGTCGGTCTACTTGACACGGACGTGATGCCTATATTACATAATCATTGCCTTGGATATCGTCATAACTTTTCGCTTTTCTATCAATTGCTCGACAGTAATTTGTTCACCCATCGTATTATTTGCCTTCAAGAGATAAGCCTCTAGTGAAACCTATGACCCCCAGGTCTATTTTCCATCATATTAGTTTTCAATCTACTATTTTGCAATCTTTTATTTTCAGATATATAAACCCAAAACCCACAAAATATTTATCTTTCGTTTAATTTTATTTATCTATCTCTATCAGATCTCACCTTTGCAAGCGACCGTGAAGGGATTGACAACCCCTTTATCGCGTTGGGTGCAAGTGTTTAATTGTTTGTGCAGGTATTGGTGATTTGTGCGTTCTTCTCCTACTGGATTGATACCTTGGTTCTTAACAGAGGGAAATACTTGTCTCTACTGTGCTGCATCACCCTTTCCTCTTCAAGGGAAAAACCAACACAAGCTCAAGAAGTAGCAGGAAGAATTTCTTGCGCCATTGTCGGGGAGATCTACGCCAAGTCAAGATCTACATCAAGCCTACCAAGTACCCATCATAAAATCTCATCTCTTGCATTACATTATTCGCCATTTGCCTCTCGTTTTCCTCTCCCCCACTTCTAAAATGATTTTTGAAAAGATTTTCCCTTTTCTTCGCCCTTATTTTCGTATGCCTTTTTGCTTGTTTGCTATCTTTGGTTGTGTTGCCATGTGCCTTCTATTTGCTTGCATCTTCGCTTGCTAAAAATCTATTGATATGGATCCTCATCCACTTGCTAATATTTTTAAAAGATCCAATTATGATGAACCAATTGCTAATGAGTTGAGTGCACTAGATTATCTTTATGAGGTTTTGCTTGAAATTCATGAATCTGAAAATTGCGATGAAGTGTTGAAATAAGAAATTTATGAAGTGATTCACGATAGATCCTTGAATGAAAAGCATGATTGCACTAATATTAGTATAAATTCTATTAATGACAATTGAGTTAATGATATGCAAAACCCTAAGCTTAGTGCTGCTAGTTTTGCTATGTCCACTACTTGTTGCAATGATCATGATTGGGGTGATTCTTCTTACAATCTTGAAAATTTATTTAAGCCCCATGATGAATATGAGATTGATAATAATGTTTGCAATAATACTGAAAGTGGGTTTGGGAGAGTGTCAACTTTAGATCCAACATATTTGGATAATGTTCAATCTTATGAAGTTTTTGATAAAAGTGGTCCGGAGAGGTCATGACTTCATTTTATGATAATCCCACTATTTTGGAAGAGTGTAAACTTTGCATGCATGTGGATCATGAAGATTTTTTATGTGATAGCTATATTGTTGAATTTTATTATGATCCTACATGTAATTATTACGAGAGAGGAAAATATGGTTGTAGAAATTTTCATGTTACTAAATTACCTCTCGTTATGTTGAGATTGCTATTGCTTCTTTCTCTTTCCTTGCATATGCTAGTTTTTGCTTGTCTTGGTAATATTTTTGCTTATATAATGTCTATGCATAGGAAGTATCTTAGATTTAAACTTGTTTTTCACATGCTACATGATGCTCTCCTGGTGTTTCAATTGCTATCTTTCATTTCAGCATCATCGAAATTATCATTGCCTAGCTAAAAGGCTTTAAAGAAAAGCGCTTGTTGGGAGGCAACCCAATATTTTTTCTTCCTGTTTTTGAATAAATTATTAATCTGGCTTCTGGTTAGATGTGTTTTTGTGTTTTAATTAGTGTTTGTGCCAAGTAAGACCTTTGGGATGGCTTACGGTGATGGTTGATTTGATCTTGCTGAAAAACAGACACTTTTGCGCGCAGGAAAATAATTCTCATTTTTAACAGAAGCGTGATAAAATACTAATTCTTTTTGCAAAATATTAAGATACAAATTGCCCAGGTTTTCCTAATTGTTAAGAATTTTTTGAGTTACGTAAGTATTCGAGATTTACAGATTGCTACGCACTGTTCTGTTTTTGACTGATTCTGTTTTCTTTGTGTTGTTTGCTTATTTTGATGAATCTATGGGTAGTATCGGGGGGTATGACCCATGGAGAAGTTGGAATACAGTAGATATTACACCAATATAAATAAATAATGAGTTCACAATAGTACCATAAGTGGTGATTTATTTTCTTATACTAACGGATCTCATGAGATTTTTTGTTGAGTTTTGTGTTGCGAAGTTTTCAAGTTTGGGGTAAAAGATTTGATGGACTATGGAATAAGGAGTGGAAAGAGCCTAAGCTTGGGGATGCCCCAGAAGGCATCCCCTCTTTCATCTTCGTCTATCGGTAACTTTACTTGAGGCTATATTTTTATTCACCACATGATATGTGTTTTGCTTGGAGCGTCTTGTATGATATGAGTCTTTGCTTTTTATTTTGCCACAATCATCCTTGATGTACACACCTTTTGATAGGGACACACATGAATCATGATTTATTAGAATACTCTATGTGCTTCACTTATATCTTTTGAGCTAGGCAATTTTGCTCTAGTGCTTCACTTATATCTTTTTAGAGCACGGTGATGGTTTTATTTTATAGAAATTGTTGAACTCTCATGCTTCACTTATATTATTTTGAGAGTCTCTTTAAACAACATGGTAATTTGCTTTGGTTATGAATTTAGTCCTAATATGACAGGCATCCAAGAGGGATATAATAAAAACTTTCATATAAAGTGCATTGAATACTAGGAGAAGTTTGATTCCTTATTATTGTTTTGAGATATGAATAGAGTCATGCTAGTGAGTAATTGTGAATTGGAGAAATACTTGTGTTAAAGTTTGTGATTCCTGTAGCATGCACGTATGGTGAACCGTTATGTAACGAAGTTGGAGCATGAGGTATTTAATGGCTGTCTTCCTTATGAGTGGTGGTCGGGGACGAGCGATGATCTTTTCCTACCAATCTACCCCCCTAGGAGCATGTGCGTAGTACTTTGTTTCGATGACTAGATTTTTGCATTAAGTATGTGAGTTCTTTATGACTAATGTTGAGTCCATGGATTATACACACTCCCACCCTTCCACCATGGCTAGCCTCTCTTGTACCGCACAACTTTCGCCGATACCTTACACGCACCATATACCTTCCTCAAAACAGCCACCATACCTACCTATTATGGCATTTCCATAGCCATTCCGAGATATATTGCCATGCAGCTTCCACCGTTTCATTTATTATGACACACTTCATCATTGTCATATTGCTTTGCATGATCATGTAGTTGACATAGTATTTGTGGCAAAGCCACCTTTCATGATTTTTCATACTTGTCACTCTTGAGTCATTGCACATCCCGGTACACCGCTGAAGGCATTCATATAGAGTCATATTTTTGTTCTAAGTATCGAGTCGTAATTCTTGAGTTGTAAGTAAATGAAGTGTGATGATCTTCATTATTGTAGCATTGTCCCACGTGAGAAAAAAAATAAAAGAGGCCAAAGAAGCCAACAAAAAAAAGAGGCCAAAGTAGCCAAACAAAAGAGAGAGAGAGAAAATAGAGAAGGGGCAATGCTACTATCCTTTTCCACACTTGTGCTTCAAAGTAGCACCATGATCTTCATGATAGAGAGTCTCCTATGTTGTCACTTTCATATACTAGTGGGAATTTTTCATTATAGAAATTGGCTTGTATATTCCAACGATTGGCTTCCTCAAATTGCCCTAGGTCTTCTTGAGCAAGCAAGTTGGATGCACACCCACTTAGTTTCTTTTTGAGCTTTCATACACTTATAGCTCTAATGCATCCATTACATGGCAATCCCTACTCACTCACATTGACATCTATTGATGGGCATCTCCATAGCCCGTTGATATGCCTAGTTGATGTGAGATTATCTCCTTCTTTTTTGTCTTCTCCACAACCACCATATTCTATTCCACCTATAGTGCTATGTCCATGGCTCACGCTCATGTATTGCGTGAAAGTTGAAAAGGTTTGAGAACACCAAAAGTATGAAACAACTGCTTGGCTTGTCATCGGGGTTGAGCATGCTTTGAGTATTTTGTGTGATGAAGATGGAGCATAGCCAGACTATATGGTTTTGTAGGGATAGCTTTCTTTGGCCATGTTATTTTGAGAAGACATGATTGCTTTTTAGTATGCTTGAAATATTATTGTTTTTATGTCAATATTAAACTTTTGTTTTGAATCTTATGGATCTGAACATTCATGGCACAATAAAGAAAATTACACGGATAAATATGTTGCGTAGCATTCCACATCAACTGAATAATCGGTTGAAATTTTGAACAATGCTTTCTGTTTTTCCTTGTTTTTGACCTTCGTAGAAAAGAAATATCAAACGGAGTCCAAACAGAATAAAACTTTCGCAATGATTTTTCTTGGACCAAAAGACACCCAGGAGACTTGGAGTGCAAGTTAGAAGAGCCACGAAGTGGTGGCAAGGGTGGAGGGGCGTCCCCCACCTTGCCACCCCCTCGGGACTCCTCTAGCCTATCCCTTGGCCCTATACATTCACATATATTCCAGAAACACCAGAAGCATCCACAAAAACACTTTTTCACACCGCCGCAACCTTCTGTTCCCGTGAGATCCCATCTTGGGGCCTTTTCCGGCATCCTGCCGGAGGGGGATTCGATCACGTAGGGCATATACATCAACCCTATTGCCCTTCTGATGAAGCATGAGTGGTTTACCTCAGACCTACGGGTCCATAGCTAGTAGCTAGATGGCTTCTTCTCTCTCTTCGATTCTCAATACCTTGTTCTTCTCGATGTTCTTGGAGATCTATCCGATGTAATCTTCTTTTGCGGTGTGTTTGTCAATATCCAATGAATTATGGATTTATCATCAGATTATCTATGAACATTATTGGAATCTTCTCTAAATTCTTATATGCATGATCAGATATCTCTGTAATTCTCTTCGAACTATCGGTTTGGTTTGGCCAACTAGATTGGTTTTTCTTGCAATGGGAGAAGTGCTTAGCTTTGGGTTCAATCTTGCGGTGTCCTCAACCAGTGACAAAGTAGGGGTAGCAAGGCATGTATTGTATTGTTGCCATCGAGGATAAAAAGATGGGGTTTACATCATATTACTTGAGTTTATTCCTCTACATCATGTCATCTTACTTAAAGCGTTACTCTGTTCTTCATGAACTTAATACTCTAGATGCAGGCAGGAGTCCGTCGATGTGTGGAGTAATAGTAGTAGATGCGGGCATGAGTCGGTCTACTTGACACGGACGTGATGCCTATATTGCATAATCATTGCCTTGGATATCGTCATAACTTTGCGCTTTTCTATCAATTGCTCGACAGTAATTTTTTCACCCACCGTATTATTTGCCTTCAAGAGAGAAGCCTCTAGTGAAACCTATGGCCCCCGGGTCTATTTTCCATCATATTAGTTTCCGATATACTATTTTGCAATATTTTATTTTCAGATCTATAAACCAAAAAACCCAAAAATATTTTATCTTTTGTTTAGTTTTATTTATCTATCTCCATAAGATCTCACCTTTGCAAGTGACTGTGAAGGGATTGACAACCCCTTTATCGCGTTGGGTGCAAGTGTTTAATTGTTTGTGCAGGTATTGGTGATTTGCGCGTTCTTGTCCTACTGGATTGATACCTTGGTTCTCAACTGAGGGAAATAGTTATCTCTATTGTGCCGCATCACCCTTTCCTCTTCAAGCGAAAACCCAAAGCAAGCTCAAGAAGTAGCAGGTGGCCACGAGGAAACGCCACGAACTATCGTTTAAAGCAGCCAACCGCGTCACGGTGTTGGCGCTTGAGGCATCGATGGTGGCCTCGACGGCGAGGTGCTCCTCCAAGATCTGGGGGTCGGCACGAATGGCAGCCATCTTAACCTCATCAGTGTGTGCGACCGCGATTTGCTTCTCCGCTCCAAAATGCTCCTTGAGCTCCTGGCTATATGTAACATCCCAAAATTTCAATTTGGAATGTTATACATAGATCATTCATGCATATCATATTTTATTGCATTTTCGTCTCGTGATCCTCGAAAATCCTAAGCAACTCAAGGACCCTCGGAGAGAGTTGGGGATTTTCCGGTTTTCATATTTGATTTTTATCAAATATTGAAACGAGGATTTTTGGTTTTAATTATTTTTCTCTCCGAAAATATTTCATATTAAAATATATGAGAGGAGATAATATGACTTCTCCAAAATAATTGAAATATTGGAGGAAAAATGTTAAAATCAAATATTTGATTTTATTCAGATTTTATTGCAATTTTATTTGCATTAGAAAAATTGCACGTTTTCAAAATTGCATTTTAGGGCCAAGAAAATGTTCATCTCGTTCTAAATATTTTATTTAGACGGAGAAAATTTGTTCTGGCATTTTTAGATTTTTATTTTATTTTCTAGGATTTTTTTCTGTTCGGCGGAATTGTTAAAAAAAACTTCCAGCGCCGACTGGGCCGAAACCCAGCCGGGCCGGCCCATCTCCCCACGCCGCCATCTCCCCCATGACACGCCGCCGCCGACGACGACTTGGACAAGAGTCCGAGCCGGACTCCTCTTCCGCCGCCGCCTAGCCCCCTCCTCCAAACCACCCCTCCCCCCTTTATATGTCGCCCCAAGCCCCCGCCACCACCACCAACCCCACCACCGCCGCAGCCCGCCTCCCGAGCCGCGCCGCCACCTCCCGCGCCTCGCCGCCGCAGCGCCGCTGCTGCCGCCCCTTGCCGCAGCGCCGCACCGCCGTCGCCCCGCCGCCCCGCAAGCCCGCCGCCGAAGCCCCAGCCCACCGGAGCCCCGCGCCTCGCCGGACCCGACGAGGTAGCCGAAGAAAACCGATTCGGTTTTTTTAAGAAAAACCCTAGTTCGTTTTTTAGATCGGTTCGCCGTTTTTCCCAGTTCTTCTATTTAGCGGACGTTCGTCTGTACGTTCGTTTTAACGAACGGTTTTCGCTCGATAGTTACAGACAACGAACGTTTGTTCGTTAGCCTGTTCGTCAGATTTCTTTTTATCGGATTTTTCGGCGATTATTTTCAATCTCGATTTCTGATCCGATTTTCGTTTCAGTTTATCTTTTCGCTCGTTTATCGGAATCAGGCGATTCTAGCGCCTACATCTTCATCTCGAGACCCTCTTTCTGTTTAATCAACTTAAATAAGATTTTGCTACTGTAAAATTTGACCTTAGTCCAGATGAGTAAACAGATCTTGTTTCTTTCGCCATTTGAGTTTCGTTGCTCCGTTTGATTTGATTCTTTTTGCAAACCGGAGTTCTTAAGTTGAACTTTCTGGTCAATTCTTTTTATTTGAGTTTTGCCCATGCATCTTTTCTTGATTGCTTATGTATGCTATTGTTTGTTTGCGATAGAATTCCTGTAGTGCGAAGCGTGCTACATCGAATCCCTAGGTTTCGCGGATCGTCAGCAAGGCAAGTAACACATTGATCATACTGTTTCCATACCCAGTTTTTATGCATTAGTTTCAATCCTCAAACATTGCATGATTAGGATGCCATTAACATGTGGGTTGGGAAGTAGATGATGAGGTAGAACCTATTGCCCTATTATACTCAAACCCTTGGGAGTTACTTCTACGCGTTGCTTATATTTCTATGCTATGCTCGTAGACGTGGTTTGGGTGATTGAAATCCATGATAGATGTGAGATTGTTAATTAATGGTTCAACTTAAGGTGGCAACTTGAATTCACATCTGGGTCGATTGAGGCACCCGGAGAACCCAGTGTTGCGTGTATTTTTGGAAATCCCAGGGTACCGTGTGATCTTCCTATGGACCGCCACCCAGGCTCAAATGGAACTGAGATGATTCATGCTAGAAACTTCCGTGTGCACCAACAGGATATTATGGGCTCTAGCATAGTTGAGTAAGTTATGTGAAGCTCTCGAAGAGGTAGATCAGCAGGTAGTGGGTAGTAGGTTTGATATGGTCTGCCCGGAGTAGAGAGTTAATGTTTCTGAAAGACTATGTCTCGGTCATCCGTTTCTCAAACACCATGTAGTGCGAGAAATTCAACGGAGGCGATTGAGTCTTGTGGGGAAAAGTGCGCAAACCTCTGCAGAGTGTACAATCTAATCATGGTTAGCCGTGTCCCCGGTTATGGACAATTTTGAGTATCTAGTACTTGGAGTATCTTAAGTATCTCATCACTCTTTAAATTAATATTGTTGGGTTGATAATTACTTTAATTGGGATTGAGTTGGAGGAACCTTCTCAATGATGTTTCAACTACCATGATAGTTAAATTAAAATCTATTCCTTTGTTGTAGGAAAAAATGGCTTTTCGCAAAAACTATAACCATAGAGCTTTCCACCAGCCAAATATGCATGTAGTGATAGCATTATTCTGTTCTTGCTCTACTGTGTTATATTGCCAGCATATTCCATGTGCTGACCTGTTTTTGGGCTGCAACGTATCATGTTGCAGACTTTTCAGACAAGGAGTAAGGTTCGTTAGGTCGTTGCCGTGCAGCTCAGCTATGCCGTTGGAGTTGATGGACTCACTTTATCTTCCAAGCCTTCCGCTGTTATCTTATTAGATGGCCTTAAGCCATATTTATTGTAATAAGTTGTCTTTTGAGACATTCGATGTAATAAGTGTGTGATTGCTACTCTGTTATAAATCCTCGAGTACTGTGTGTGTCAGCATTACCGATCCAGGGATGACACTGAAGCACAGAGACTTGACCGTTTGAGATCGGGTCGCTACAATATGGTATCAGAGCACACGCTAAGTGTAGGACACGACCACTAAGCTAAAGCCCTAGATCACTATTCTCTTCTCATTTCTGACTCCTCTCCATTTTCCCACTCTTTAGGATGGCGGACACAAAGAACAAGTTTGCATAACCGGATGAAGAAGCACCCTTTGGACGACACTTGAAGGAAGTCACTAGGTACCTAAACATTGGAATACCAAGCTTCACCGGGACTTACAACGCCACTTTACCAGAAGAGGAGCAATGGATGATTCAAGTTCAAGTTCCAGGAAGGACATTCACGCCAGTCACTAAGCCCATAGAGTTTTCCTTCGATGCACCAACCTGGAGTCTAGGAAAGAGTATGGAAGCTCACATCACCATGGGACGCATTGGAGAAGTTTACCATAAGGAGCTTAAGGATACTATCTATTAGATTTGTGGGCGCCGAGATGAGCAATGGGAGATGATCAGCACCAGGAAGGATAGATCAATCGCCGCTTTCATCCAGGAGCTAAACCAGCACATTCGTCGCCAGGAGAACCAGATGTGCGTAGGAATGATAGATCTGAAGAAGGCAATGACAAGGATCACAGAACTGGAGGAAGAACTCAAGGCTACTCACGAAGATTATGAGGAGGAAATCGTCGTACTAGTGGATAAGAATGACGACCTGATTAAGAAGATCGAAGTATTCATGGGAGACCCCACACCAGGAGAAGAAGACAAAGAACCCAAGGAGATTCGTTTGGAGGACTACATCATCATCGACGACACCGACTCCGACCCCAGTGATGATGACTTTGAAGACGAAGCTGGTGCAGATATCATGGAGTCTTCCACCGATCAAAATTTCTAGATGACCACCAAATAATTAGTAGTATTCCCCCATGTATTTAGTAGTAGTTGAGCACTTTTGCGATAGTTCTAGACCATCGTATGCCCTTGCTTGATTGATTGAGTGAAATGTTTGTGTTTGTCTCATGTGCATATGGGTAGTGCTTTCTCATTAGACCCCTTTTCTTTATTCTGATCTCTTCCCTCTAAACCCGCCAGATGCCTCCGAGACGTGACCCCGGATTTACCGTCCCAACGGAGCTCACCCAGTTGATCCAGCAGCAGAATACCCTGATGCAGTTGTTAGTCCAGAACCAAGGCAACAACCACAACAACAACAATCCACCACCACCACCACCAGTTGATAACTTAGCCCGTTTTCTGAGGTTGCAACCGCCAGTGTTTTCCAGTAGCACCGAGCCCATAGTAGCAGATGATTGGCTCCACAGGATTGGAAGGGAGTTAACCACTGCAGGATGTACCGATGTTGAGAAGGTGCGTTTTGCCGCACATCAGTTGGATGGACCAGCAGCCTCATGGTGGGAGAATTACACTGTCACTTACCCTATAGCCACGGTGACATGGGATCAGTTTCAGCAAGCTTTCCGTACAGCCCATGTCTCAACTGGAGCTATGAGTATGAAGAAGCGTGAGTTTTGCAACTTACGCCAGGGGAACCGTACTGTAGCTCAGTACGTGGATGAGTTTAGCAAGTTATCTCGCTATGCCCCTGATGACGTGGCCACAGATGCCGCGAAGCAGGAGAAGTTTATGGAAGGGCTGAATGATGAGATGAGCATGCAGTTGATGGTATCAACCTTCAACAACTAGCAGGAATTGGTAGATAAGGCTCTTATGATTGAAGGGAAGCAGCAGCAGATTGAGAACCGTAAGAGGAAGTATGGACAAGGGAGGTATAACTCAGGAGCTCAGCAGAAGCCTCGCCTAATCCCGAACTCGGAGGACTTGTTCATAACCATGGAGGCCACACCCATAATGGAGGAAGTAACCATAACCATACTGGCCCAAGGAATGGGAATGGAGCGAGCCCTAATCCAGCCACACCCGCCAAAAGAGATCTAAGTCACATCACTTGCTATAAGTGCGGGAAGACTGGACACTATGCAACAGAGTGCCCTGAAGGGAAGAATGGAAACGGGAATGGGAGCGCTGGGAACAAGCCCAATCCATTCAACAAAGTACAAGTGAACCACGTTAACGTGGAGGAGGTTGAAGAGCAGCCTGACGCGGTTATAGGTAAGTTTTTGATTAAGTAATTTACCGCTCTTGTTCTTTTTGATACTGGTGCATCGCATTCATACATATCAAGGGAATTCGTGGATAAGTTTAGACTACCAACCCAAACCCTTAGGACCCCTCTGTTAGTGAGTTCACCTGGAGCAGAGTATATAGCTAGTCGATGGTGCGACCAGATACCCTTAACCATTGGCAACCATGTTTTTCTGTCCGACCTAATTATCTTGGAGTCACAAAGATTGGATGTGATATTAGGAATGGACTGGATGTCAAAGTACGGAGGAAGCATTGACTGTGTTAGTAGGTCAATTTGTCTCACCACCCCGGAGGGAAAAATGATCAAGTATGTATCTAGGCATGCGCCAAGAAGTAGTCAAGTGAATACCCTCATGGGAGTTATTCAGGAGGAAGTGCCTATAGTGAAGGATTACCCGGATGTTTTCCCAGAGGAGTTACCAGGCATGCCACCGGATCGAGACATCGAGTTTTTGATAGACCTATTGCCAGGTACCGGGCCTATATCGAAGAGACCATACCGGATGCCCTCGAATGATCTGGAGGAGATTAAGAAACAAATCAAGGAATTATTGGAGAAAGGTTACATTCGACGGAGCTCATCACCATGGGGAGCCCCAATGATTTTGGTTGAGAAGAAGGATAAGTCTTTAAGAATGATTGTTGATTATCGGGCCTTGAATGATGTGACGATCAAGAACAAGTACCCACTGCCAATGATAAATGATCTGTTTGACCAGCTGCAAGGAGCTAAGGTGTTTTCGAAGATCGATCTACGATCAGGATACCATCAGTTGAAGATTCGAGAGAAGGATATACCCAAGACAACATTCACCACACGGTACGGGCTAAATGAATATACGGTCATGTAGTTTGGACTGACTAATGCCCCTGCCTATTTCATGAGCATGATGAACAAGGTGTTCATGGAGTATTTGGACAAGTTTGTTGTGGTGTTTATTGATGATATAATGGTATACTCGAAGAATGAAGAGGAGCACAAGGAGCATTTGCGTTTAGTTCTCGAGAAACTCAGGGAACACCAGTTGTATGCCAAGTTCAGCAAATGAGAGTTTTGGTTGAAGGAAGTCGGATTCCTGGGACATGTTATATCAGTAGAAGGTATAGCAGTAGACCCCACCAAGGTTCAGTCCGTCACTGAATGGTTAGCACCCACTTCAGTTAGTGAGATCCGTAGTTTTCTTGGACTCGCAGGATACTATCGGAGATTCATTGAGAATTTTTCCAAGATTGCGAAGCCAATGACGGAGTTATTGAAGAAGGATACCAAGTTTAAATGGACGGAAGATTGCGAGGCAAGTTTCCAGGAGTTAAAGAAACGTTTCACTACAGCCCCAGTGCTGACACTGCTAGATATACGTAAGGATCTCCAAGTGTATTGCGACGCCTCTCGCTTAGGACTTGGAAGTGTGCTTATGTAGGATGGAAGAGTTGTTTCGTATGCCTCACGACAACTAAAACCTCATGAGTTGAATTAAGCCACGCGTGATTTGGAGCTAGTAGCTGTAGTGCATGCCTTGAAGATTTGGAGACATTACCTTATTGGAAACCGTTGTGACGTGTACACGGATCATAAGAGTTTGAAGTACATTTTCACACAAAAGGAGCTGAACCTTAGGCAGAGGAGATGGTTGGAGCTTATAAAGGATTATGACATGAAGCTGCACTATCATCCAGGAAAGGCCAATGTCGTAGCAGATGCTTTGAGCCGGAAGAGTTATGCTAATATCCTAAGGGGTACGGGATTACCAAAGGAGTTAGCAGAGGATCTCAGGGAACTTCAATTGGAGATTGTTCCTAGAGGCTTTGTTGCAACAATGGAGGTTCAGTCTACATTGTTGGGAAAGATTCGGGAAGCTCAGAAGGATGACAAAGAGATTGCTGAGATAAAAGAGAGAATGAGCAAAGGAAATGCCAAAGGTTTTCGTGAGGATGAACACGACACCTTATGGTTTGAGGACCGAGTTTATGTGCCCAATAATACAGAGATCAGGAAGTTAATACTTCAGGAGGCTCATGACTCACCATACTCGATACACCCCGGAAACACCAAGATGTATTTGGATTTAAAGGAACGTTTCTGGTTGACAGGGATGAAGAAAGATATTGCTGAGTATGTAGCCGTATGTGATGTATGTCAGAGAGTGAAGGCATAGCATCAAAAGCCAGCAGGATTGTTACAGCCTATGCCGATACCCGAATGGAAGTGGGATAAACTTGGCATGTATTTTATCACCGGATTACCCAGGACCAAATCAGGATATGATTCTATATGGGTAGTAGTTGATCGCTTGACCAAAGTGGCTCACTTTATCCCAGTGAAAACAACTTATACAAGTGCGAAGTTGGCCAAGATATATATGTCTAGGATCGTATGTCTGCATGGAGTTCCGAGGACCATCGTATCCGATAGAGGAACACAGTTTACCTCAAAGTTTTGGCATCAGTTGCACTAGAATTTGGGAACGAGATTGGAGTTCAGTACAGCATTTCACCCACAGACGGATGGACAGACCGAGAGAGTCAACCATATTCTGGAGGACATGTTGAGGGCCTGTGCGCTAGATTATAGATCTAGTTGGGATGATAATTTGCCTTACGCAGAGTTCTCATACAACAATAGTTACCAAGCCAGTTTGAAGATGGCACCATTTGAAGCCCTGTATGGACGAAGGTGCAGAACACCGCTGATGTGGGATGAAGTAGGAGACAGACAGTTGTTTGGACCAGACTTGATCAAAGAGTCTGAGGAGAAAGTTAAACTGATTCGAGATAGACTGAAGATAGCTCAGTCCAGGCAGAAGAGTTATGCAGATTCGAAGCGCAAGGAGGTAACCTATGAAATTGGAGACAGAGCATATCTGCGAGTATCACCATTGCGAGGAGTGAAACGTTTTGGAGTTAAGGGAAAGTTAGCCCCGAGATTTGTAGGACCGTATCGTGTTTTGGAACGGATGGGAGAAGTTGCCTACAAGTTGGAGTTACCTGAAGTACTATCAGGAGTTCATGATGTGTTTCACGTTTCACAGTTGAAGAAGTGCCACGCTGAGATGGCCGATATACCGCTAAGAGATACAATACCCTTGGAGGCGATTCAGCTGGACAGTGATTTGACTTATGAGGAGAAGCCAGTCAAGATTCTTGAGTTTGCCAATCGAGTCACCCGCAACAAGGTTATGAAGTTTTGCAAAGTTCAGTGGAGCCACCACACCGAGGATGAAGCCACCTGGGAATGAGAGGATGATCTTCACAAAGACCACCCACACCTATTTTCTAGCCAACCCGAATCTCGAGGGCGAGATTCATCTTAAGGGGGGTAGGTTTGTAACATCCCAAATTTTCATTTTGGAATGTTATACATAGATCATTCATGCATATCATATTTTATTGCATTTTCGTCTCGTGATCCTCGAAAATCCTAAGCAACTCAAGGACCCTCGAAGAGAGTTGGGGATTTTCCGGTTTTCATATTTGATTTTTATCAAATATTGAAACGAGGATTTTTGGTTTTAATTATTTTTCTCTCCGAAAATATTTCATATTAAAATATATGAGAGGAGATATTATGACTTCTCCAAAATAATTGAAATATTGGAGGAATAATATTAAAATCAAATATTTGATTTTATTCGGATTTTATTGCAATTTTATTTGCATTAGAAAAATTGCACATTTTTAAAATTGCATTTTAGGGCCAAGAAAATGTTCATCTCGTTCTAAATATTTTATTTAGACAGTGAAAATTTGTTTTGGCATTTTTACATTTTTATTTTATTTTCTAGGATTTTTTTTCTATTCGGCGGAATTGTTTTAAAAAAAACTTCCAGCGCCGACTAGGCCGAAACCCAACCGGCCTGGCCCATCTCCCCCAGGACGCGCCGCCGCCGCCGCCGACTCGGACAAGAGTCCGAGCCGGACTCCTCTTCCGCCGCCGCCTTGCCCCTCCTCCAAGCCACCCCTCCCCCTTTATATGCCGCACCAAGTCCCCGCCACCACCACCAACCCCGCCGCTGCCGCAGCCCGCCTCCCAAGCCACGCCGCCGCCTCTCGCGCCTCGCCGCCGCAGCACCGCCGCCGCGACCCCTCGCGGCAGCGCCGCGCCGCCGTCGCCCCGCCGCCAAAGCCCCAGCCCGCCGGAGCCCCGCGCCTCGCCGGACCCGACGAGGTAGCCGCCGCCGCCGGTTTTCTTTAGAAATCCGATTCGTTTTTTAAGAAAAACCCTAGTTCGTTTTTTAGATTGGTTCGCCGGTTTTTCCCGGTTCTTCTATTTAGCGAACGTTCATCCGTACGTTCATTTTAACGAACGGTTTTCGCTCGATAGTTACAGACAACGAACGTTCGTTCGTTAGCCTGTTCGTCAGTTTTCTTTTTATCATATTTTTCCGCGATTATTTTCAATCGTGATTTCTGATCCGATTTTCGTTTTAGTTTATCTTTTCGCTCGTTTATCGGAAGCAAGCGATTCAAGCGCCTAGATCTTCGTCTCGAGACCCACTTTCTGTTTAATCAATTTAAACAAGATTTTGCTACTGTAAAATTTGACCTTAGTCCAAATTAGTAAACGGATCTTGTTTCTTTCGCCGTTTGAGTTTCGTTGCTCCGTTCGATTTGATTCTTTTTGCAAACCGGAGTTCTTAAGTTGAACTTTCTGGTCAATTCTTCTTATTTGAGTTTTGCCAGTGCATCTTTGCTTGATTGCTTATGTATGCTATTGTTTGTTTGTGATAGAATTCCCGGAGTGCAAAGCATGCTACATCGAATCCCTAGGTTTCGCGGATCGTCAGCAAGGCAAGTAACACATTGATCATACTGTTTCCATACCCAGTTTTTATGCATTAGTTTCAATCCTCAAACATTGCATGATTAGTATGCCATTAACATGTGGGTTGGGAAGTAGATGATGAGGTAAAACCTATTGCCCTGTTATACTCAAACCCTTGGGAGTTACTTCTACGCGTTGCTTATATTGCTATGCTATGCTCGTAGACGTGGTTTGGGTGAGTGAAATCCATGACAGATGTGGGATTGTTAATTAATGGTTCAACTTAAGGTGGCAACTTGAATACACATCTAGGTCGATTGAGGCACCTGGAGAACCCAGTGTTGCCTGTATTTTTGGAAATCCCGGGGTACCGTGTGATCTTCCTATGGACCGCCACCCAGGCTAAAATGGAACTGAGATGATTCATGCTAGAAACTTCCGTGTGCAGCCACAAGCTATTATGGGCTCTAACATAGTCGAGTAAGTTATGTGAAGCTCTCGAAGAGGTGGATCAGCAGGTAGTGGGTTGTAGGTTTGGTATGGTCTGCCCGGAGTAGAGAGTTAATGTTTCTGAAAGACTATGTCTCGGTCATCCATTTCTCAAACAATATGTAGTGCGAGAAATTCAACGGAGGCGATCGAGTCTTGTGGGGAAAAGTGCGCAAACCTTTGTAGAGTGTACAATCTAATCATGGTTAGCCGTGTCCCCGTTTATGGACAATTTTGAGTATCTAGTACTTGGAGTATCTTAAGTATCTCATCACTCTTTAAATTAATATTGTTGGGTTGATAATTACTTCAATTGGGATTGAGTTGGAGGAACCTTCTCAATGATGTTTCAACTACCATGATAGTTAAATTAAAATCTATTCCTTTGTTGTAGGAAAAATTGGCTTCTCGCAAAAACTATAACCATAGAGATTTCCACCAGCCAAATATGCATGTAGTGATAGCATTATTCTGTTCTTGCTCTACTGTGTTGTATTGCCAGCATATTCCATGTGCCGACCCGTTTTTGGGCTGCAATGTATTATGTTGCAGACTTTTCAGACGAGGAGTAAGGTTCGTTAGGTCGTTGCCATGCAGCTCAGCTATGTCGTTGGAGTTGATGGACTCACTTTATCTTCCAAGCCTTCCGCTGTTATCTTATTAGATGGCCTTAAGCCATATTTATTGTAATAAGTTCTCTTTTGAGACATTCGATGTAATAAGTGTGTGATTGCTACTCTGTTATAAATCCTCGAATGCTGTGTGTGTCAGCATTACCGATCCAGGGATGACACTGAAGCACAGAGACTTGACCGTTTGAGGTCGGGTCGCTACACTATATTGCGTGCACCATGGCTTAGGGCGGCGCTTATTTTCGGTAGGGGTTGGTGATTTGGGTGGGAGGTGTGACGCCGGCGGTCGGGGCATGCGAGATGTAGGAGGAGGAGGATGGGGGTCGGGTGTGGATTACCTGCCTGGATCGACGAGGTCGAGCAGCATGAAGGAGGGTCACCGGCGAGGAGGCGGTGCTGCAAGCAAGGAGTGAAGGTTTGAACTTGGAAAGAAAGGCGGAGACAGGGGAAATGTTGCTTTTGGTCAGGGGGGGGGGGCGGGGAGGTAGATATTTCCGAGGAAGCCGAAATTTTTGGCTCGGTGAAGCGAAAAACTGGCGCGCAAAGTGTCATACACAGTCCTTATTCAGCATTGTGTATGATATGTGAACAACACAAATGATTCATATAGCTTATCTCGTGTGTGATGAGTTTGAATGTGCAAATTTTGGTCTGAATTTCCCTGGTTATAGTGGTCATCCATGTCATTGCATAATTTGGGTACACAAAAAAGGCTACAGCACACCCACACTTCTTAGTCGAATAGGTACAACAATTAAACAGAGCTAGCTGACCTAAACATTACTCTAACGAATTAAAGACCGGATCTCTTAATTAAACAAAGAGTACTACTCTAACTAGTGCTCGTCGATCTCCGCCGCCTCCTCCATGTCCAGCTCACGCCCGACGATCTCTTGGGGAAGGGGCTCCATGGCATCCATCGCACCGTACTCGACAAGCATCTCGCCATCCGCATCTACCATCTCTTTGGAAAAGGCCGCCACAAGCTGGTCGTGGACGGCCACAGTCTGGGCTTGGACGGGCTCCATCGTGGCAAGGTATGCCTCGAGCGAATGGACGGCTGCTCGTATGCTCTTGGCAATTGCAAACTCTTCGGCCATGGGTTGCCAACCGTTGTTGGAGAAGCTTCATGCGATTTGTGCAGTAACCGCCAGGAGCTGGGCGTGGGTGGCCTCGACATGGTAGTGGGCGGCCTTCATCAGGGCTAAGGCGGCCACTGCGGAATCGACAGCTGCCGTGCCATTCTCGTCAGTTGATATCCCCATCACAGATGCTGCTGTTTGGGCTGCCTTAGCCGCCCGATCGTAGATTGCGACCGCGCTTATGCAGGCTGTTAGCACCCTCATGGCGGTTGCGGCCGCGCTCTCGGCAGAGTGAGCCACCGAAGTTACCCTCATGATGCAGGTCCACGTCCCCATTTTTGACCGACGACGATTGAACATTCAAATGATATTTGGGGAGTGAGCTAATGTGCTTGACGTGCCGGCTGTGGACTATAGCTGACAAACCTTCTAATGTAAGCCATATACTACTCCGATGGTGCTCCAAGAGATTTTGTACTACCTCACACATGGTTGGTGATAATAAACCATGTGTGACCAACTTGATTTTCATCTTGATTTGAAATACATAATGGAGTCATAGCGGCGAAGGAGGGTGTTTGAATTGCTAGAACTTTCATCTGCAATGAACATGCAACTATGGGAGTGTAGTCAGAAAAATTGAAATTATTCGGGGTTCGTTTGGACATTTCTGTACATTAACTAATTTTTCTTAGGCATTTAAGGTGCATAATTCAAAATTAAACTATATGCACATGCTCTGCTGCACCAAAATGGGTTGTAAAATCATATATGCGTCCATGGCTGGATGCTTATGTACAATGCAAGAAATGGGAACGTATTTCAAACACCTCGCACTATTGCAGGATGTTGTTAATGCGACACTACGATCAGAGACCCTTTGACGAAACTGTGTGCGATGCATTAATCGCAAACGAGGATGTAAAAAACCGTCAAAAGGTGCAAAACGTTTGCGAGGGTGGAGCCATCAAACACGGTTCGGATTTTAGTTGCGTGTGCAATGCAGGGCACACGGTTAATCCATTTGAACTGTTTGTGATGAGGCAGAACAACAGAAACGGGCAGCCATACAATGTGTGTGCGATATACGACATATAGTTCGCCCCAATGAACTGTTTGCTATTAGGGAGATCAACTGAAACAGTTAGCCAGATCAAGGTGTGTGTGATATACGACATACGGTTCACTCGGACGAACTGTTTTCGATTAGGGAACACAACAAAAATGGTTCAACTTAACAAGATGTGTGTGATACATGGCAAACATCCGACTCGGATGAACTGTTTGCGATGAGAAATTACAACACAGACGGTTAACATAGTTAGTTCGTGTGCGATGCTGTGTGTACAAAAAACTTTGAAAAATGCAAACTAGTTGCTTGCGGTGGCTAGGAGTATCGCACACAATGCGTCTGCGAGTACTCGTGTGCGATGATTAGTACTGGTGTGATAAATAACACATGGCACCGGATATGGTATTCAGGTTGTGTGTGTGTGCTCCACTTAGTCTTCCCGCGCTCCACATGGGTGAATTGTAAAATCCACGCCTCTTCCCTCATCAGTTTCTCGCCACTAGCTAATGGCTTGCTTCATATAAGACATACGGCAATGCACCATTGCGACACTCTGCGCAAATCTAGTCCTCACCCATCTACTATTATTTATTCCAAGCATGCCAGGCAACGACCAAAGCTTCGATGTTGATGCCTACCTGCGTTACATCTTCGACGAGGAGAACGAGCCGGAGCAGGTCGGGTAGCAAGAGCTTCATCGGCCGATGCAGGCACCATGGCCCATCGGCAGCGATATCAGCGTCACAGTCCTTGGGCGCACAATTGACGTATTGCAGAGGAGGTGTGATGGATAGTTTTCCATCCATCGTGCAAAAGATCCAGAGCTTCTCGGCGACATGATCAACGACCCACTCGAAGAGCCGCCGTCACCAGTGCTCATCGAGAACCTCATGCTCCACAAGGAATGGGCAGAGGACCTATGCGATTCAGTCAAGACACACACAACCTACGGCTTCATCATTGCCCGTGGCAGCCGTGTCAACCTCGATCCCGATGATGTGGTGGCCTGGCTCGAGCGCATCCTTAGCGGAGTTGACATCCCCAAAGTAGAACATCGCCAACATGATATCTTGAGGATGCAGGTGATGGACGGAATTTGCTACCAGGCCAGAGACATGGAAATGGAGCGATTCCGTGGAGATATCATGCGCATGATTGCACGTTGTCAAGCTCTTCTGGAAGAGGCCCAGCAGCCCCAAGAGCCTCCCAGTGCCAGCAGCTCCGTAGGCGGAAGCAGGTTGGGACACTTGGAGTGAACGGCCGCAAGGGTGCTGTGCTGATTATGGAGTCCGAGAACACCGTCGTCGGAAGGCCTCTAGCTCAGCCTTTTAGCCTATATTTTATTATAATTGTATGCATATGTAGGTCGTTAGTGTTATGGGATTTGCCGCATGTGGCATTTGAAATTATCCTGAATATGTAAGACAATTATTAACCGTTGCCATTGTAAATTTGCCTCAACGATGAGCAGAGTGCTCGCAGGGACGCCAGAGGGGAGCGTGCCGCGGCTGCCTCAATGGTGAGCAAAACGCGCAAATGGACGCGAGTAGAGCGCGCCGCGGCCGCCTCAACAGCGAGCAACCACGTGGTCAACCTTCTGCCTTCAATAAATTTTGACCTTCTTTCTCGTCACATTGCAGATTACAACGCAATAAGTAATTCCAAATCTGTTCACACCTATTAAACTAATATGTGTTCACACTTAGCACCGGGCTATAAAAACTACCCACTCGAAAATTACTTCACAGTTCCTCTCCTCATCACCCACAAAACTGGTCTTTCCTGTCAAGTCGTTCCGCCATGACCGGTAGGAGGAGTTTTGGGTGGACATATAACCAGGCAGCAAAGACCAAGGCCGCAGAAGCATTAGGGAGGTCCCGCCACGAATCCGCAACCGCAGCGGAGATGTCTCGGCGCGCCGCGGAGCCCTCTAACGAGCTCTCACGGGCACGCGAGGGCTCTCACAAGAGCACTCCCCGCGTCGGCCATCATGCCGAGCTAGCATTCCTGAAGTCCTTGGCCGGCGACGACGACATTCTCGCTGGCGTCATTAAGCAGCAGGAGCTTGTCGACGGCTTGATGAAGCTGCTCGAGATCAGCGATGCCTTGGTTGACAAGGCGACCGACCTTGTCAAGTTACTCATGGGTGACAATGCGAAGCTCCTCAAGGAACTCGCCGAGAAGGAGGAGGAGGCCGCCGGCTGGAAGATGCTGCATGAGCAGAGCAGTGCCTCGGGGATGACGCTGACAGCGGTTGTCGAGGAACTGATGGGTGACTTGAGGAAGCTCCGGATCAAGTGCGAGCGGGAGGTGGAGGAATCCTTGGCTTCTTTCAAGCAAAGTCGTAAGGAATTGAAGGAGCTGGAGGATGTCGTCGCCCGGCGATCCAACGACGAGTAGAGACAATAACAACCCAGATCGTTGTCTGCGATTTCCTTCTTCTCTTTCCCCCGTGTCTTCCGGGCCTTGCCGCATGTGGCATTTTAAATTATCCGGAATATGTAAGACAATTATTATCTGCGCCATTGTAAATTTGTCATCGTGTTATCCGTTGCCAATTTATTTGTCGTTGTATTATCTATTGCCTATGTGGCAATTTAAATTAGGCCAAAATACGAGTTGAAAATACGAAAAAAGCAAATGCTGCCATGGGATCACAAGCAAACACCCTCCGTCCAGGTGCTTTAATTAACCCATTAATGGAGAAGTTGTGAGCGAGGCGAGCGGCGGCTTGTGCATGGAGGTCAAAGAGCTCGCTTCCCGGTGAGCATGGGTGGCCTTGCTGCTCGCACGTGTCCCGTCAAGCCTGCGAGGTGGACAGGATGCACGCATCTCGTCGAGCCTGCATGGCGGACTGCTCGCATGCGTCCTGTCGAGCCTACACGATAGCCTTCTCGCTCGCCCTGTCTAATCAAACAGCTGCACGCATGCCACTGAGTATGGTTAAATTTTGACACGGTTCATATAATGCAACTGTTTACGATATTAATGTGTCAGCTATTTGTTTCAAAAAGGACTTCGTTGGCAATTAATGTGTGTGCCTTGTCTCAAACTAGACGATTTTTTTACCATGGCATATATGTGCAATGTCATGAAACCATGCCAAGTTTCATGTTTTTTGGGTGAGTTTTTGATTGACTGGGATTTAAAAACCGACATTCTCAATGTTTCAGGACGACGAGAAGTTTGTAATCCATTCCCATTCCTTAAATCAGACCTAAACATGCACCCAATGACACATGCACGATTTCCCACCCATTTTGCTTCACTGGAGCATGTGCTTGTATTTCAAATTTGAATTATGCACTACATTAAGTGCCTAGAAAACTTAATTAACATATACAATGGCCAAACAAAACCTGAACAGTTTCAAATTTCAGCACAACACTCCTGTTATTCTATGTTGCCTGTAGAAAACAAAGTTCAAGGCGAGAAGAGGCAGCGATTATCGTTTCACCCACAAGAGGGGCATGTTTCCGTACCGGAACCACGAGGGCTGTGACAGGCTCCGGTTTGTAAGAGGCTTGTAATATAGCTTCGCCCAAATTAGACAATTATATGCACCATGTAGTGACACCATGCCAAGTTTCATGATTGCCTGGTGAGGTTTGGATTTACAGAGATTTAAAAACCGAGATTCGCAATGTTTGTGGCCAAGCCAGGACAGCGAGACAGTTGAATTCATTCCCATTCGTTCCATGGGACCTAAACATGCACCCCAAGGACACATGTACATTTTTCTAGCCGTTTTGGTGCACTGGAGCATGTATTTGTAGTTCGGATTTGAATTATGGACATTAAATGCCTAGAAAACTCAATTAATGAATAAAAAAGGTCAAACAAACCCTGAATAATTTCAAAGTTCAGTGTGAATCTCCCGTTGTTCTGTGTTGTGTATAGAAGAAAATATGAGGCTAGAAGAGGGAGCGATTATCATTTGTCCCACAAGGGGACACATTTCCCTATCGAAACCACGAGGGTTCTTGCGACAGGCTCCGGTTTGTAAGAGGTTTGTAATAAAGCTTGGCACAAATTGGCAATGTTTTTACCACGACATATATGTGCCATGATGTGACACCATGCCACCTTTGATGACTTTCTTGTGACTTTTGGATTTATGGGGATTTAAAAACCGAGATTCGAAATGTTTGAGGACGCGCTAGGACACCGGTGCGGTTGTAATTCATTCCCATTCCTGGCATGGGACCTAAACATGCACCAAAGGACACATGTATAATTTTTCTAGCCATTTTGGTGAATTGGAGCATTTATTTGTAGTTCAGATTTGAATTATGGACATTAAATGCCTAGGAAACTCAATTAGTGTATAAAAGTGCCAAACGAACCCTGAATAAGTTTAAATTTCAACATGGATATCCTATTGTTCCATGTTGCCCGTAGAAGAAAACACAAGGCGAAAAGAGGCAGTGATTATGTTTTGCCCACAAGGGGAACACGTTTCCCTATCAGAACCACGAGGCTTCTTTGAGAGAAGCTCCGGTTTGTAAGAGGTTTGTAATATAGCTGGGCCCAAATTGGACTATGTTTTTACGACGACATATATGTGCCATGACGTGACACCATGCCAACTTTCATGACTTTCTGGTGAGTTTAGGATTTACGGGGATTTAAAAACCGAGATTCCAAATGTTTGAGGACGAACCAGGACGCCGGTATGGTTGTAATTCGTTCCCATTCGTGGCATGGGACCTAAACATGCACCCAAGGACACATGTCTAATTTTTCTAGCCGTTTTTGTGAACTGAAGCATGTATTTGAAGTTCAGATTTGAATTATGGACATTAAATTCATAGGAAACTCAATTAGTGTATAAAAAGGCCAAACGAACCCTGAATAAGTTTAAATTTCAGCACAGATATCATGTTGTTCCATGTCGCCTGTAGAAGAATATACAAGGCAAAAAGAGGCAGTGATTACGTTTTGCCCATAAGGGGGACACGTTTCCCTATCGGAACCATGAGGCTTCTTTGAGAGAAGCTCTGGTTTGTAAGAGGCTTGTAATAAAACTTGCGCCAAAATGGATGAAAAAAATTCCTCGACATATACGTGCCATGTCGTGACACCATGCCAGGTTTCACGATTTTCAGGTGAGTTTTGGATTTACAGGGATTTAAAAACCGAGATTCTTCTGATGAAATATTTTCAAATAGCACACGATTCACTCACGAAAGTTGTGTGCCTACCAAACCGTGGCCGATGCCCCCCTTCCCCCTACTGCGCGTGCGATCTGAGTCGTGCGTTCTGATTGGCCAGAACCCAAACCCCACGGACCGTATGTGTGCACCGTTGGATGCTCCCAGATCAAACGGCAACTGTCGGTTTGAAAACCGGCGGATCTCGGGTAGGGGGTCCGGAACTATGCGTCTAAGGCGGATGGTAACAGGAGGCAGGGGACACGATGTTTACCCAGGTTCGGGCCCTCTTGATGGAGGTAATACCCTACGTCCTGCTTGATTGTTATTGATGATATGAGTATTACAAGAGTTGATCTACCACGAGATCGAAGAGGCTAAACCCTAGAAGCTAGCCTATGGTATGATTGTATGTTGTCCTTCGGACTAAAACCCTCCGGTTTATATAGACACCGGAGGAGGCTAGGGTTACATAAGGTCGGTTACAAAGGAGGAGATATACATATCCGTATTGCCTAGCTTCCCTTCTACGCCAAGTAAAGTCCCATCCGGACACGAGACGAAGTCTTCAAACTTGTATTTTCATAGTCCGACAGTCCGGCCAAAGGATATAGTCCGGCTGTCCGGAGACCCCCTAATCCAGGACTCCCTCAGTAGCCCCTGAACCGGGCTTCAATGACGATGAGTCCGATGCGCAGTGTTGTCTTCGGCATTGCAAGGCGGGTTCCTCCTCCGAAAACACCACGGAAGAGTTTGAATACAAGGATAGTGTCCGACCCTGCAAAATAAGTTCCACATACCACTATAGAGAGAATAATATTTCCACAAATCTAATCTGCTGACACGTTTTGATAGCATGACGTCATGCCATGGCCCGGTTTTTATTCGAACCGCTTTTCTTAACCAGCTCCGCACATATCGCGAGGCGGTTTTCTTGACACGTCTTGTCAAAGCAGAGATCGTGTTCCCCTTATCACGGGATTCTCATCAATACGGACGTGGGTAACCCAACCGCACCATCAATTACGACGCCTGGGGAATAAGCGGTTTTGCTAGGCAAGTGGGGAGGCACATCGCCTCTTCCGCCCTTATAAAAGGGACAAAGATTTACTTTTTTCACCCACGCCTTCTTCCTCCTCGCTTACCCATTCCCGCACACTCGAGCTCTAGCGCCCAAGCTCGCGTTCTTCTTCTCGAACCACTCCAAGCATGTCTGGAGCAGGAGGCAAGTGGATGGTCTCCTCCATCACAGAGGAGAACATCAAAGAGTTACGGGAAGCCGGATACCTGGCTGCGGATATCGCGCACTGGCTGCCGAATGCAGGGCAGATCGTCCCAACGCCCGAACCCCATGAGAGGGTAGTTTTTCTTACCCATTTCATCTGCGGACTGGGATTCCCTGTCCACCCGTTTGTCCGCGGGCTCATGTTCTACTACGGGCTGGATTTTCATGATCTGGCCCCCAATTTCATCCTCAACATCTCGGCGTTTATCGTCGTGTGCGAGGCCTTCCTCCGCATCAGGCCCCACTTCAGCCTATGGCTGAAAACCTTCAATGTCAAACCGAAGGTGGTGGGTGGCCAGCAAGCAGAGTGCGGAGGCTCCATGGTGGGCAACATGCCTAATGTCACCTGGCTCGAGGGCACCTATGTGGATACCATAAAGGGGTGGCAATCGGGGTGGTTCTACATCACCGAGCCGCGTGAATCCAACTGGGTGGCGGCCCCCAAATTTTGATCCGGAATCCCCACGTGGCTCACCTCTTGGAAAGAGAAGGGCCTGTCCCGGGGTTCCGCGGTAGAGCTGAACGGACTCTAGACCTGCATCCAAAACATGATGAACAAGAAAATCAAGCTCGTCAACGTGGTCCAGGTTATGCTCTTCCACCGGATCCTTCCGTGTCAACGACGGACATGTATTTTGTGGGAGTTCGACTCGGCCAAGCACCAGATGCTGTGAGAGCTCTACGACACAACGCACGAGGACATCTGGAGGGTGCTTTTCAAGGGTGCCGAGATGCCTCCCTCCCTCACCGAGGACCGCGGACTCAGCGCAAAGCGCCGCGCCCATCCGGTAGGCTTTTATATATCTCAGGGTATTTATTTGCCCTGGTTTAGTTATGTGCTGGATCTAAGCTTTCATGTCATTAATAGGACTGTATAGAGACATCGGAGCAGCTTGATTGCCCAGCCCCCTGCCGAAGATCCTGCAAACGCTCTTCTAACGAAGATGCTGACTCCGGCACCTTACGAGGTGCCGGAAAAGAAGGCCAAGAAGAAGGCCTCGGGGACCTGAAAGGGTCTCCGACGCAAGGTTATATCCGACTCATCGTCCGATGACTCCGACGCACACTCCTCCCACGGAAACGAGGAGGAGGGGAAAGGTTCTCCCCCCCAGCCGGGGAGACGAGAAAAGGAAGGCCGACCCATCCGGGGAGGCCGAAGGTTCCAAGAAGGGAAAGATCCTCCCTCCGGACTGTGCCGCGAGGACCGCCGACAGCGGCGACGAGTGGCTACCCAGGGATAAGCCCCTGGTGAAGTCGTAAGTGTCTGGACACCATAGTACTTCATGGTATGTTTTATTGTATCGCCTTTCCTCATGCCGAATCATGATTATGCAGTCCGTCCCGAGCTCATCTCGGCGTACCATCGTCGAGCGGCTCCTTGGACTCGTCGGATATGAACAGCGGTTCTCCTCCGGTCGCTTCAACCCCTCGCCCTACGGACAACGCCGAGGTGTTGTCCCAAAAGGCACCGAGCCAAGGGGAGGTGATCCTGGGGGCGCCTCGCGGCGGCCTCCCGGACCCTGGGTACCAAGGGAGCGAGGCTCCTACGGGCTTCAAGTTCGGGCCCCAGCCGGACACTGCGCCGGAGCCTTGGATGGTTCCGGACTCTGGCAGGTGGTCCCCCATGAAGGGGGGCCAACCATCGGTGCTGGTGTCCTCTGTCCAACTAGAGGCACCGGACAACTTGCTGGAAGCGCTTCACAGCACTTCCATCGATGAAGAGCACCGCACTATCATGAGTGCGGTGGTCAAGAAGGTTCAGTCCGCCAAAAACGGACTGACCAAAGCTTGCGCCAGCCTCCCGACAGGCTTTGAGGTAAGCATTCAAAATATAAAAATGTTCACATACAACGGGTGTAAGACAGATTTACACATGCAAACACTTAGGTTGACTTGACGAGCCTAGCATGTACAGACATGGCCTCGGAACACAGAAGACCGAAAGGTCGAGCATGAGTCATATAGAAGATACGATCAACCTGAAGATGTTCACCGATGTTGACTAGTCTGTCTCACGTGATGATCGGACACGGCCTAGTTAACTCGGATCATGTAATACTTAGATGACTAGAGGGATGTCTAATCTAAGTGGGAGTTCATTAATAATTTGATTAGATGAACTTAATTATCATGAACTTAGTCTAAAATATTTACAATATGTCTTGTAGATCAAATGGCCAACGTAGTCCTCAACTTCAATGCGTTCCTAGAGAAAACCAAGCTGAAAGACGATGGCAGCAACTATACGGACTGGGTCCGGAACCTGAGGATCATCCTCATAGCTGCCAAGAAAGATTATGTCCTACAAGCACCGCTAGGTGAAGCTCCCGTCCCAGAACCAAGACGTTATGAACGCTTGGCAGACACGTGTTGACGACTACTCCCTCGTTCAGTGCGGCATGCTTTACAGCTTAGAGCCGGGGCTCCAAAAGCGTTTTGAGAGACATGGAGCATATGAGATGTTCGAAGAGCTGAAAATGGTTTTTCAAGCTCATGCCCGGATCGAGAGATATGAAGTCTCCGATAAGTTCTTCAGCTGTAAGATGGAGGAAAATAGTTCTGTCAGTGAGCACATACTCACTATGTCTGGGTTACATAACCGCTTGTCTCAGCTGGGAGTTAATCTCCCGGATGATGCAGTCATTGACAGAATCCTCCAGTCGCTTCCACCAAGCTACAAGAGCTTTGTGATGAACTTCAACATGCAGGGGATGCAAAAGACCATTCCTGAGTTGTTCTCAATGCTGAAATCAGCGGAGGTAGAAGTCAAGAAGGAACATCAAGTGTTGATGGTCAATAAAGCCACTAAGTTCAAGAAAGGCAAGGGTAAAAGGAACTTCAAGAAGGACGGCAAGGAGGTTGCCGCGCCTGGCAAGCAAGCTGCCGGGAAGAAGCCAAAGAATGGACCCAAGCCCGAGACTGTGTGCTTTTATTGCAAGGGAAGCGGTCACTGGAAGCGGAACTGCCCTAAATACTTAGCAGACAAGAAGGCCGGCAAAACAAAAGGTATATGTGATATACATGTAATTGATGTGTACCTTACTAGTGTCCGTAGTAGCTCCTGGGTATTTGATACCGGTGCAGTTGCTCACATTTGTAACTCAAAGCAGGGGCTGCGGAATAAGCGGAAACTGGCAAAGGACAAGGTGACGATGCGCGTCGGGAATGGTTCCAAGGTCAATGTGATTGCCGTCGGCACGCTGCCTCTATATTTACCATCGGGATTAGTTTTAAACCTTAATAATTGTTATTTAGTGCCATCTTTGAGCATGAACATTGTATCGGGATCTCGTTTAATTCGAGATGGCTACTCATTTAAATCATAGAATAATGGTTGTTCTATTTATATGAGAGATATGTTTTATGGTCATGCTCCTATGGTGAATGGTTTATTCTTTATGAATCTCGAACGTAATACTACACATGTTCATAATGTGAGTACCAAAAGATGTAAGGTTGATAATGATAGTCCCACATACTTGTGGCACTGCCGCCTTGGTCACATAAGTGTCAAACGCATGAAGAAGCTCCATGCAGATGGACTTTTAGAGTCTCTTGATTATGAATCATTTGACACGTGCGAACCATGCCTCATGGGTAAGATGACCAAGACTCCATTCTCAGGAACAATGGAGCGAGCAACCAACTTATTGGAAATCATACATACTGATGTGTGCGGTCCAATGAGTGTTGAGGCTCGCGGTGGCTATCGTTATGTTCTCACGCTCACTGATGATTTAAGTAGATATGGGTATATCTACTTAATGAAACACAAGTCTGAAACCTTTGAAAAGTTCAAGGAATTTCAGAGTGAGGTTGAAAATCAACGTGACAGGAAAATCAAGTTTCTGCGATCAGATCGTGGAGGAGAATACTTGAGTCACGAATTTGGCACACACTTAAGAAAATGTGGAATAGTTTCACAACTCACGCCGCCTGGAACACCTCAGCGTAACGGTGTGTCCGAACATCGTAATCGCACTCTATTAGATATGGTGCGATCTATGATGTCTCTTACCGATTTACCGCTATCTTTTTGGGGCTATGCTTTAGAGACTGCCGCATTCACTTTAAATGGGGCTCCATCAAAATCCGTTGAGACGACACCGTATGAATTATGGTTTGGGAAGAAACCTAAGCTGTCGTTTCTAAAAGTTTGGGGATGCGATGCTTATGTCAAGAAACTTCAACCTGAAAAGCTCGAACCCAAGTCGGAAAAATGCGTCTTCATAGGATACCCAAAAGAAACTATTGGGTACACCTTCTACCTCAGATCCGAAGGCAAGATCTTTGTTGCCAAGAATGGGTCCTTTCTAGAGAAAGAGTTTCTCTCGAAAGAAGTAAGTGGGAGGAAAGTAGAGCTTGATGAAGTATTACCTCTTGAACCGGAAAATGGCGCAACTCAAGAAAATGTTCCTGAGGTGCCTGCACCGACTGGAGAGGAAGTTAATGATAATAATCAAGATACTTCTGATCAAGCTCCTACTGAAATTCGAAGGTCCACAAGGACACGTTCCGCACCAAAGTGGTACGGCAACCCTGTCTTGGAAATCATGTTGTTAGACAACAGTGAACCTTCGAACTATGAAGAAGCGATGGCGGGCCCGGATTCCGACAAATGGCTAGAAGCCATGAAATCCGAGATAGGATCCATGTATGAAAATGAAGTATGGACTTTGACTGACTTGCCCGTTGAACGGCGAGCCATAGAAAATAAATGGATCTTTAAGAAGAAGACAGACGCGGATGGTAATGTGACCATCTATAAAGCTCAACTTGTCGCTAAGGGTTATCGACAAGTTCAAGGGGTTGACTACGATGAGACTTTCTCACCGGTAGCGAAGCTAAAGTCCGTCCGAATCATGTTAGCAATTGCCGCATTCTACGATTATGAGATATGGCAAATGGACGTCAAAACGGCATTCCTTAATGGTTTCCTTAAGGAAGAATTGTATATGATGCAGCCGGAAGGTTTTGTCGATTCTAAGAATGCTGACAAGGTGTGCAAGCTCCAACGCTCGATTTATGGGCTGGTGCAAGCATCTTGGAGTTGGAACATTCGCTTTGATGAGATGATCAAAGCGTTTGGGTTTACGCAGACTTATGGAGAAGCCTGTGTTTACAAGAAAGTGAGTGGGAGCTATGTAGCATTTCTCATTTTATATGTAGATGACATACTATTGATGGGAAATGATATAGAACTCTTGGACAGCATCACGGCCTACTTGAATAAGAGTTTTTCAATGAAGGACCTTGGAGAAGCTGCTTATATATTAGGCATCAAAATCTATAGAGATAGATCGAGACGCCTCATAGGTCTTTCACAAAGCACATACCTTGATAAGATATTGAAGAAGTTCAATATGGATCAATCTAAGAAGGGGTTCTTGCCTATGTTACAAGGTATGAAATTGAGCTCAGCTCAATGTCCGACCACGGCAGAAGATATAGAAGAGATGAGCGTCATCCCCTATGCATCAGCCATAGGTTCTATTATGTATGCCATGCTGTGTTCCAGACCTGATGTAAACCTTGCCGTAAGTTTGGTAGGAAGGTACCAAAGTAATCCCGGCAAGGAACACTGGACAGCGGTCAAGAATATCCTGAAGTACCTGAAAAGGACTAAGGAAATGTTTCTCGTTTATGGAGGTGACGAAGAGCTCATCGTAAAGGGTTACGTTGACGCTAGCTTCGACACAGATCTGGATGACTCTGAGTCACAAACCGGATATGTGTATATTTTGAATGGTGGGGCAGTAAGCTGGTGCAGTTGCAAGCAGAGCGTCGTGGCGGGATCTACATGTGAAGCGGAGTACATGGCAGCCTCGGAGGCAGCACATGAAGCAATATGGGTGAAGGAGTTCATCACCGACCTAGGAGTCATACCCAATGCGTCAGGGCCAATCAAACTTTTCTGTGACAACACTGGAGCTATTGCACTTGCCAAGGAGCCCAGGTTTCACAAGAAGACAAGGCACATCAAGCGTCGCTTCAACTCCATTCGTGAAAATGTTCAAGATGGAGACATAGATATTTGTAAAGTACATACGGACCTGAATGTAGCAGATCCGTTGACTAAACCTCTCCCTAGAGCAAAACAGGATCAACACCAGAATTCCATGGGTGTTCGATTCATCACAATGTAACTAGATTATTGACTCTAGTGCAAGTGGGAGACTGTTGGAAATATGCCCTAGAGGCAATAATAAAATGGTTATTATTATATTTCCTTATTCATGATAATTGTCTTTATTCATGCTATAATTGTGTTATCCGGAAATCGTAATACATGTGTGAATAACAGACACCAACATGTCCCTAGTAAGCCTCTAGTTGACTAGCTCGTTGATCAACAGATAGTCATGGTTTCCTGACTATGGACATTGGATGTCATTGATAACGAGATCACATCATTAGGAGAATGATGTGATGGACAAGACCCAATCCTAAACATAGCACAAGATCGTATAGTTCGTTTGCTAGAGTTTTTCCAATGTCAAGTATCTTTTCCTTAGACCATGAGATCATGTAACTCCCGGATACCGTAGGAGTGCTTTGGGTATACCAAACGTCACAACGTAACTGGGTGACTATAAAGGTAGACTACGGGTATCTCCGAAAGTGTCTGTTGGGTTGACATGGATCAAGACTGGGATTTGTCACTCTGTATGACGGAGAGGTATCACTGGGCCCACTCGGTAATGCATCATCATAATGAGCTCAAGGTGACCAAGTGTCTGGTCATGGGATCATGCATTACGGTACGAGTAAAGTGACTTGCCGGTAACGAGATTGAACGAGGTATTGGGATACCGACGATCGAATCTCGGGCAAGTAACATATCGATTGACAAAGGGAATTGCATACGGGGTTGATTGAATCCTCGACATCGTGGTTCATCCGATGAGATCATCGTGGAGCATGTGGGAGCCAACATGGGTATCCAGATCCCGCTGTTGGTTATTGACCGGAGAGTCGTCTCGGTCATGTCTGCTTGTCTCCCGAACCCGTAGGGTCTACACACTTAAGGTTCAGTGACGCTAGGGTTGTAAAGATATGTGTATGCAGTAACCCGAATGTTGTTCGGAGTCCCGGATGAGATCCCGGACGTCACGAGGAGTTCCGGAATGGTCCGGAGGTAAAGAATTATATATAGGAAGTGCTGTTTCGGCCATCGGGACAAGTTTCGGGGTTATCGGTATTGTACCGGGACCACCGGAGGGGTCCCGGGGGCCCACCGGGTGGGGCCACCTGTCCCGGGGGGCCACATGGGCTGTAGGGGGTGCACCTTGGCCTAGATGGGCCAAGGGCACCAGCCCCAAAAGCCCATGCGCCTAGGGTTCCACTTAAGGGAAGAGTCCCAATGGTGGAAGGCACCTCTAGGTGCCTTGGGGGGGAGGGAAACCTCCCCTTGGCTGCCGCACCTAGGAGATTGGATCTCCTAGGCTGGCGCACCACCCCCCTTGGCCCTCCTATATATAGTGGGGGAGAGGAGGGACTTGACACACCAGCCCCTGGCGCCTCCCTCTCTCCTCGTTACGTCTCTCTCTCGTAGTATAGGCGAAGCCCTGCTACTGTGACGCCCTGCATCCACCACCACGCTGTCGTGCTGCTGGATCTTCATCAACCTCTCCTTCCCCTTGCTGGATCAAGAAGGAGGAGACGTCTCCCGTCCCGTACGTGTGTTGAACGCGGAGGTGCCGTCCGTTCGGCGCTTGGTCATCGGTGATTTGAATCACGTCGTGTTCGACTACATCATCACCGTTCTTTGAACGCTTCCGCACGCGATCTACAAAGGTTATGTAGATGCATCTGATGGCTCGTTGCTAGTTGAACTCCTAGATGGATCTTGGTGAAACGAGTAGGAAATTTTTTGTTTTCTGCAACGTCTCACCAACAAAGAAGATAGCAGCAGGTAAGGCATTCAATATGCAAAGCAAGCATGTGAAGGAGACTTTCCTTTTTCTTACCCAAGTTCGGAGCTCTCCAGGAGCATTTGCAGATCTTCCCCGCAGTGTGCTAGATGCCGCCAAGTTTTACCGGGCTGAGGAGGGAAGCTCAATGGAGAAGTTGTTCTGGTCTCAATATACTGGGACCGAACACCCCGTGCCCTTGAGCAACCAACTGAAGCAGTTGGTCGAGCTTCACAAGGCGGCCGAACAGGCCATGAGGGGCCTTATAGTCCGGATGTGGCCTGGCGAGCCCCTGTCCGGCAGCTACATCGGTCTGGTGAGGCAGCTTGTGGAAGCCTGCCCACGACTTGAAGTCATCAAGCGGTCCGTCTGCATCGAGGGTGCACGCAGGGCTTTTGCTTGGGTGAAGGTGCACTGGGCGAAGCTGGACGCCGTGAAGCTAGTGAAGGAGGGGCCGCCGGAGGGCAAGGAGCATCGCTGCCCCGAGAATTATTATGAAAGTGTCCTGAAGGGTTCCCGCTTAGTGGCAGATGAGTGTTCCAAGGATGTAATTTTTGAATGAACATGCCCGTGTGATCCTGTAATATTAAACGAGTTCGTTTGCGCCATTGTAACGCCCCGGGCACACCCGCCGGTGGTCGTTACTCCTGGCGGGATCTAGACTGGCCCCACAGATCAATACTAGTCTCGCACTTTGTCCTCACTCGTGCGCAGCCGGGAGCAACTTCCCGGTCGGTCACCCATCCTGACACTACTCCAAGCTGAGCACGCTTAACTTTGGAGTTCTGTCTGAATGGGCTCCCGGAAAAGAAGGAATTCCTTATTGATATGAGTAGTCTACCATCCCTAATAAGCTAGGCTATCACATACACCCCCACTCAGAGGAACTGACGTCCTCGTCGGGCCACATGAACGTTCCCTCTTGGCACATACGTCTGTGCATCCAGTCCAGTACATGTGCCATGCCGGGTGCCACGACGGGTCACAAACGTCATGAACAACATGACCGCGCACCTGTCCGCAACCATCCGTGTAACCGCGAGGGTCGGCTCTGATACCAACTTGTAACGCCCCGGACACACCCGCCGGTGGTCGTTACTCCTGGCGGGATCTAGACTGGCCCCATAGATCAATACTAGTCTTTTCTGCGCACTTTGTCCTCACTCGTGCGCACCCGGGAGCAACTTCCCGGTCGGTCACCCATCCTGACACTACTCCAAGCTGAGCACGCTTAACTTTGGAGTTCTGTCCGAATGGGCTCCTAGAAAAGAAGGAATTCCTTATTGATATGAGTAGTCTACCATCCCTAATAAGCCAGGCTATCATAGCCATGCAACGGTTTCTTAATTTAAAATATTACCTTCTGTGCGGCCATTTATAAAACCTGAGAGTTGGCCAGTCGTCGGCTTCTACCCCCATGTAAATAGTATTGGGGTGTTCGGGATAAATCTGAACACTCTTTACTTCAATTTTGGGTCCTTCAAGGGAGGTGTTCAGCGCAACGAACCAGTCAATCGGACTATAATGCTTTATCACTCTCACTTAGCCATAGAAGTCTATGATTTTAAATTTTTGGCGAAGCCCCTGGTATTCGGAGGGCCGAATTTGGGGCGCTATACATGCCTAAGCCGGGCAAGGCCGACTCCTCGTCCGAAGCGGAAAAAGTCTTTAAGGACTTGAGACCTCTCGAACAGCGACCCGTCTCTCGCCTTATCATGACAGTCAGTTTTTGGCTTTCTCTACTGAGGTGCTTGTCCGGAAGAACTGGGACACAATCGCAGTAGTTCTCCCACCGCTACCTTAGCCGATATAGCGGAACATAAGGTACCAAAGCATGGGAGCCGGGCAACCCAACATTTGACCAAAGACATGATTCAGAGCTGATGCATATAATGCTATAAGTTCGGGGTGCCGCACTGTCGAAACTGTTCGGACTTCTTGCGCCGTCTTATGGGGTAAACGAGGACCCTTGGCGAACTAACTGTACCCGCATGTGCGGGTGCGGATTGTCGTAAATGGACATATAAGAGAAAGACTTAAATAATGCAAGGACAGATTAATGATATGCATTGTTATTTGAATAATACGTCGAAGCGTACTGGTACAAGTAGTGCAATAAGCATAAAGTAGGACAATTTGAAATGTCCTATCCCAGGGCAAGCTACGCATAAATAGTGAAAAGCGGGTATATCAAGTATTACTAGAGACCACCTGGCGGTTCCCGTGTTCATCTTAGCTTCTTGCCGCCTTGGTTGTTGCTTCCGGAATGTGTCTGGCAATCATACTGCCGGGAAGGGCTTCCAAAGAGTTAGGCCCTGAAAGAGAAAAGGAATGTCGAAGGTATATAGCCCCTAGTGTGGTTAAGCCACAATGCGGGGTGTGTCCTGGTGGTGCCCCCGCCTATGTCCATGGTATTTTTAATGCGTAGTTATGTACGCGCGGAACAGATTTCGTCGCTTCACTAGGACTGGGACGGGGGCCGGATTGCTAGGCGAGCTCTGATCGTGCCAGGCGATCCTGTTGCAGCTAGTTCCGGACTCGCTTAAAGGTGTCTGGGGGCCGTGACGCCGAATGAGTGGTCTGCCTGAACAGGCTGCTTTGTGCCTCTGCTGCAAGGGCCGCTGTGTGCTCTTCCGTACGGAGCAAGCGTTCTGTGTTTCCATTTACTTTTATGACCCCGCGAGGTCCTGGCATCTTGAGCTTGAGGTATGCGTAATGCGGCACTGCATTGAATTTTGCAAATGCTGTCCGTCCGAGCAGTGCATGATAGCCACTGCGAAAAGGGACGATGTCAAAGATTAACTCTTCGCTTCGGAAGTTATCCGGTGATCCGAAGACCACTTCCAGTGTGATTGAGCCTGTGCAATGGGCCTCTACACCTGGGATGACGCCTTTTAAGGTGGTTTTGCTGGGTTTGATCCTCGAGGGATCGATGCCCATTTTTCGCACTATATCCTGATAAATCAGGTTCAGGCTGCCGCCGTCGTCCATAAGGACTCGAGTGAGGTGAAATTCATCAATGATGGGGTCTAGGACCAGTGCGGTGGATCCGCCATGACGGATGCTAGTGGGGTGATCCCTGTGATCGAAGGTGATCGGGCAAGAAGACCATGGGTTGAACTTTGGGGCGACGGGCTCCATCGCATAGACGTCCCTTAGTGCACGCTTCCGCTCCCTCTTGGGGATGTGGGTTGCATATATCATATTCACCGTCTTCACTTGTGGGGGAAACCCCTTCTGTCCTCCTGTGTTCGGTGGCCGGGGCTCTCCTCGTCATCGCTATGCAGCCCCTTGTCCTTGTTTTCGGCATTTAACTTGCCGGCCTGCTTGAACACCCAGCATTCTTTGTTGGTGTGATTGGCTGGCTTGTCGGGGGTGCCATGGATTTGACACGAGCGATCCAGTATGCGTTCCAGACTGGACGGAGCCAGAGTATTTCTTTTGAATGGCTTTTTCTACTGACCGGATCTAGAGCCTCTTAATCCGGCATTGACTGTCGTATCTTCGTTGTTATCGCCGTTATTGCGGCGCTTTGGTCTATTACGACGTTGCTGTTGGGGAACGTAGCAGAATTTTAAAAATTTTCTATGCATCACCAAGATAAATCTATGGAGTCATCTAGCAACGAGGGAGAGGGGAGTGCATCTACATACCCTTGTAGATCACGAGCGGAAGCGTTCAAGAGAACGGGGTTGATGGAGTCGTACTCGTCGTCATCCAAATCACTGATGACCTAGCGCCGAACGGACGGCACCTCCGCGTTCAACACACGTACGGCTGGGAAGACATCTCCTCCAACTTGATCCAGCAAGGGGGAAGGAGAGGTTGATGGAGATCCAGCAGCACGACGGCGTGGTGGTGGAAGCAACGGTGATCTCGGCAGGGCTTCGCCAAGCTCAGGGAGAGGGAGAAGTTTCACGGGAGGGAGAGGGAGGCGCCAGGGGCTAGGGTGCGGCTGCCCTCCCTCCCCCCACTATATATAGGACCCCTAGGGGGGGCGCCGGCCCTAGGAGATGGGATCTCCAAGGGGGCGGCGGCCAAGGGGGGTGGAGTGCCCCCCAAGCCAAGTGGGGCGCCCCCACCCCTAGGGTTTCCAACCCTAGGCGAAGGGGGAGGCCCAAGGGGGGCGCACCAGCCCACTAGGGGCTGGTTCCCCTCCCACTTCAGCCCATGGGGCCCTCCGGGATAGGTGGCCCCACCCGGTGGACCCTCGGGACCCTTCCGGTGGTCCCGGTACAATACCGATTACCCCCGAAACTTTCTCGATGGCCGAAACTTGACTTCCTATATATAAATCTTCACCTCCGGACCATTCCGGAATTCCTCGTGACGTCTGGGATCTCATCCGGGACTCCGAACAACTTTCTGGTTACCGTATACTAATATCTCAACAACCCTAGCATCACCGAACCTTAAGTGTGTAGACCCTACGGGTTCGGGAGACACGCAGACATGACCGAGATGACTCTCCGGTCAATAACCAACAGCGGGATCTGGATACCCATGTTGGCTCCACATGCTCCTCGATGATCTCATCGGATGAACCATGATGTCGAGGATTCAATCAATCCCGTATACACTTCCCTTTGTCAAGCGGTACGTTACTTGCCCGAGACTTGATCGTCGGTATCCCAATACCTCGTTCAATCTCGTTACCGGCAAGTCACTTTACTCGTACCGTAATGCATGATCCCGTGATCAACCACTTGGTCACATTGAGCTCATTATGATGATGCATTACCGAGTGGGCCTAGAGATACCTCTCCGTCATACGGAGTGACAAATCCCAGTCTTGATTCGTGCCAACCCAACAAACACTTTCGGAGATACCCGTAGTGTACCTTTATAGTCACCTAGTTACGTTGTGACGTTTGGCACACCCAAAGCACTCCTACGGTATCCGGGAGTTGCACAATCTCATGGTCTAAGGAAATGATACTTGACATTCGGAAAAGCTATAGCAAACAAACTACACGATCTTTGAGCAATGCTTAGGATTGGGTCTTGTCCATCACATCATTCTCCTAATGATGTGATCCCGTTATCAATGAAATCTAATGTCCATAGTCAGGAAACCATGACTATCTTTTGATCAACGAGCTAGTCAACTAGAGGCTCACTTGGGACGTGTTGTGGTCTATGTATTCACACATGTATTACGATTTCCGGATAACACAATTATAGCATGAACAATAGACAATTATCATGAACAAGGAAATATAATAATAACCATTTTATTATTGCCTCTAGGGCATATTTCCAACAGTCTCCCACTTGCACTAGAGTCAATAGTCTAGTTACATTGTGATGAACCGAACACCCATACAGTTCTGGTGTTGATCATGTTTTGCTCTAGGGAGAGGTTTAGTCAACGGATCTACCACATTCAGGTCCGTATGTTATTTACAAATATCTATGTCTCCATTTTGAACACTTTCACAAATGGAGTTGAAGCGACGCTTGATATGCCTGGTCTTCCTGTGAAACCTGGGCTCCTTGGCAAGGGCAATAGCTCCAGTGTTGTCACAGAAGAGATTCATCGGGCCCGACGCATTGGGTATGACTCCTAGGTCGGTAATGAACTCCTTCACCCAGATTGCTTCTTGTGCTACCTCCGAGGCTGCCATGTACTCCGCTTCACATGTAGATCCCGCCATAACGCTTTGCTTGCAACTGCACCAGCTTACTGCCCCACCATTCAAAATATACACGTATCCGGTTTGTGACTTAGAGTCATCCAGATCTGTGTCGAAGCTAGCATCGATGTAACCCTTTACGACGAGCTCTTCGTCACCTCCATAAACGAGAAACATATCCTTAGTCCTCTTCAGGTACTTCAGGATATTCTTGACCGCTGTCTAGTGTTCCATGACAGGATTACTTTGGTACCTTCCTACCAAACTTACGACAAGATTTACATCAGGTCTGGTACACAGCATAGCATACATGATAGACCCTATGGCCGAGGCATAGGGGACGACAGTCATCTTTTCTCTATCTTCTACCGTGGTCGGGCATTGAGCCGTGCTCAATCTCGTACCTTGCAATACAGGCAAGAACCCCTTCTTTGACTGATCCATATTGAACTTCTTCAATATCTTGTCAAGGTACGTACTCTATGAAAGACCAATGAGGTGTCTCGATCTATCTCTATAGATCTTGATGCCTAATATGTAAGCAGCTTCTCCAAGATCCTTCATTGAAAAACACTTGTTCAAGTAGGCCTTTATGCTTTCCAAGAATTCTATATCATTTCCCATCAACAGTATGTCATCCACATACAATATGAGAAATGCTACAGAGCTCCCACTCACTTTCTTGTAAATGCAGGCTTCTCCATAAGTCTGCTTAAACCCAAATGCTTTGATCATCTCACCAAAACGAATGTTCCAACTCCGAGATGCTTGCACCAGCCCATAGATCGAGCGTTGGAGCTTGCACACCTTGTCAGCATTCTTAGGATCGACAAAACCTTCCGGCTGCATCATATACAATTCTTCCTTAAGGAAACCATTAAGGAATGACGTTTTGACGTCCATTTGCCATATCTCATAATCATAGAATGCGGCAATTGCTAACATGATTCGGACGGACTTCAGCTTCGCTACGGGTGAGAAAGTCCCATCGTAGTCAACCCCTTGAACTTGTCGATAACCCTTAGCGACAAGTCGAGCTTTATAGATGGTCACATTACCATCCGCGTCTGTCTTCTTCTTAAAGATCCATTTATTTTCTATGGCTCGCCGTTCAACGGGCAAGTCAGTCAAAGTCCATACTTCATTTTCATACATGGATCCTATCTCGGATTTCATGGCTTCTAGCCATTTGTCGGAATCCGGGCCCGCCATCGCTTCTTCATAGTTCGAAGGTTCACTGTTGTCTAACAACATGATTTCCAAGACAGGGTTGCCGTACCACTCTGGTGCGGAACGTGTCCTTGTGGACCTTCGAATTTTAGTAGGAGCTTGATCAGAAGTATCTTGATTATTATCATTAACTTCCTCTCCAGTCGGTGCAGGCACCTCAGGAACATTTTCTTGAGCTGCGCCACTCTCCGGTTCAAGAGGTAATACTTCATCAAGTTCTACTTTCCTCCCACTTATTTCTTTCTAGAGAAACTCTTTCTCTAGAAAGGATCCATTCTTGGCAACAAAGATCTTGCCTTCGGATCTGAGGTAGAAGGTATACCTAATAGTTTCTTTAGGGTATCCTATGAAGACGCATTTTTCCGATTTGGGTTCGAGCTTTTCAGGTTGAAGTTTCTTGACATAAGCATCGCATCCCCAAACTTTTAGAAACGACAACTTAGGTTTCTTCCCAAACCATAATTCATATGGTGTCATCTCAATGGATTTCGACGGAGCCCTATTTAAAGTGAATGTGGCAGTCTCTAAAGCATAGCCCCAAAATGACAGCGGTAAATCGGTAAGAGACATCATAGATCGCACCATATCCAATAGAGTGCGATTACGATGTTCGGACACACCATTACGCCGAGGTGTTCCAGGCGGTGTGAGTTGTGAAACTATTCCACATTTCCTTAAGTGCGTGCCAAATTCGTGACTCAAGTATTCTCCCCCACGATCTGATCGCAAGAACATGATTTTTCTGTCACATTGATCTCGACCTCACTCTGAAATTCCTTGAACTTTTCAAAGGTCTCATACTTGTGTTTCATTAAGTAGACATACCCATATCTACTCAAGTCATCAGTGAGGGTGAGAACATAATGATAGCCACCGCGAGCCTCAACGCTCATTGGACCGCACCCATCAGTATGTATGATTTCCAATAAGTTGGTTGCTCGCTCCATTGTTCCTGAGAACGGAGTCTTGGTCATTTTACCCATGAGGCATGGTTTGCACATGTCAAATGATTCGTAATCAAGATACTCCAAAAGTCCATCTGCATGGAGCTTCTTCATGCGTTTGACACCTATGTGACCAAGGCGGCAGTGCCACAAGTATGTGGGACTATCATTATCAACCTTACATCTTTTGGTATTCACTCTATGAATATGTGTAACATTACGCTCGAGATTCATTAAGAATAAACCATTCACCAGCGGGGCATGACCATAAAACATATCTCTCATATAAATAGAACAACAATTATTCTCGGATTTAAATGAGTAGCCATCTCGAATTAAACGAGATCCTGATACAATGTTCATGCTCAAAGCTGGCACTAAATAACAATTATTGAGGTTTAAAACTAATCCCGTTGGTAAATGTAGAGGTAGCGTGCCGGCGGCGATCACATCGACCTTGGAACCATTCCCGATGCGCATCGTCACCTCGTCCTTCACCAGTCTCCGCTTATTCCACAGCTCCTGCTTTGAGTTACAATTGTGAGCAACCACACCGGTATCAAATACCCAGGAGCTACTACGAGTACTGGTAAGGTACACATCAATTACATTTATATCACATATACCTTTAGTGTTGCCGGCCTTCTTGCCCCCGCTAAGTATTTCGGGCAGTTCCGCTTCCAGTGACCACTTCCCTTGCAATAAAAACACTCAGTCTCAGGCTTGGGTCCATTCTTTGACTTCTTCCCAGTAGCTTGCTTACCGGGCGCGGAAACCCCCTTGCCATCCTTCTTGCAGTTCTTCTTACCCTTGCCTTTCTTGAACTTAGTGGTTTTATTCACCATCAACACTTGATGTTCCTTTTTGATTTCCACCTCTGCTGATTTCAGCATTGAATATACCTCAGAAATGGTCTTTTCCATCCCCTGCATATTGAAGTTCATCACAAAGCTCTTGTAGCTCGGTGGAAGCGACTGAAGGATTCTGTCAATGACCGTGTCATCCGGGAGATTAACTCCCAGCTGAGTCAAGCGGTTATGCAACCCAGACATTTTGAGTATGTGCTCACTGACAGAACTATTTTCCTCCATCTTACAACTGAAGAACTTGTCGGAGACTTCATATCTCTCGACCCGGGCATGAGCTTGGAAAACCATTTTCAGCTCTTCGAACATCTCATATGCTCCATGTCGCTCAAAACGCTTTTGGAGCCCCGGTTCTAAGCTGTAAAGCATGCCGCACTGAACGAGGGAGTAATCATCAGCACGTGACTGCCAAGCGTTCATAACGTCTTGGTTCTCTGGGATGGGTGCGTCACCTAGCGGTGCTTCTAGGACATAATCTTTCTTGGCAGCTATGAGGATGATCCTCAGGTTCTGGACCCAGTCCGTATAGTTGCTGCCATCATCTTTCAGCTTGGTTTTCTCTAGGAACGCGTTGAAGTTGAGGGCAACATTAGCGTGGGCCATTTGATCTACAAGACATAGTGTAAAGATTTTAGACTAAGTTCATGATAATTAAGTTCATCTAATCAAATTATTCAATGAACTCCCACTCAGATAGACATCCCTCTAGTCATCTAAGTGAAACATGATCCGAGTCAACTAGGCCGTGTCCGATCATCACGTGAGACGGACTAGTCAACATCGGTGAACATCTTCATGTTGATCGTATCTTCTATACGACTCATGCTCGACCTTTCGGTCTTCCGTGTTCCGAGGCCATGTCTGTACATGCTAGGCTCGTCAAGTCAACCTAAGTGTATTGCGTGTGTAAATCTGGCTTACACCCGTTGTATTCAAATGTTAGAATCTATCACACTCAATCATCACGTGGTGCTTCGAAACAACGAACCTTCGCAATGGTGCACAGTTAGGGGGAACACTTTCTTGAAATTATTACGGGGGATCATCTTATTTAAGCTACCGTCGTTCTAAGCAAATAAGATGTAAAACATGATAAACATCACATGCAATCAAATAGTGACATGATATGGCCAATATCATTTGCTCCTTTTGATGTCCATCTTCGGGGCTCCATGATCATCGTTGTCACCGGCATGACACCATGATCTCCATCATCATGATCTCCATCATCGTGTCTTCTTGAAGTTGTCTCGTCATCTATTACTTCTACTACTATGGCTAACGCTTAAGCAATAAAGTAAAGTAATTACATGACGTTTATGTTGACACACATGTCATAAATAAATTAAGACAACTCCTATGGCTCCTGCCGGTTGTCATCCTCATCGACATGCAAGTCGTGATTCCTATTACAAGAACATGATCAATCTCATACATCACATATATCATTCATCACATCCTTTTGGCCATATCACATCACACGGCACATGCTGCAAAAACAAGTTAGACGTCCTCTAATTGTTGTTGCAAGTTTTTACGTGGCTGCTATAGGTTTCTAGCAAGAATGTTTCTTACCTACGCCAAAACGACAACGTGATATGCCAATTTCTATTTACCCTTCATAAGGACCCTTTTCATCGAATCCGATACGACTAAAGTGGGAGAGACAGACACCCGCTAGCCACCTTATGCAACTAGTGTATGTCAGTCGGTGGAACCAGTCTCACGTAAGCATACGTGTAAGGTCGGTCCGGGCCGCTTCATCCCACGATGCCTCCGAATCAAGATACGACTAGTAACGGCAAGTAAATTGACAATATCGACACCCACAACTGCTTTGTGTTCTACTCATGCATAGAAACTACGCATAGACCTAGCTCATGATGCTATTGTTGGGGAACGTAGCAGAATTTTAAAATTTTTCTACGCATCACCAAGATCAATATATGGAGTCATCTAGCAACGAGGGAGAGGGGAGTTGATGGAGATCACGAGCGGAAGCGTTCAAGAGAACGGGGTTGATGGAGTTGTACTCATCGTGATCCAAATCACCGATGACCTAGCGCCGAACGGACGGCACCTCCGCGTTCAACACACGTACGATTGGGAAGACGTCTCCTCCAACTTGATCTAGCAAGGGGGAAGGAGAGGTTGATGGAGATACAGCAGCACGACGGCATGGTGGTGGAAGCAACGGTGATCTCGGCAGGGCTTCGCCAAGCTCAGGGAGAGGGAGAAGTGTCACGGGAGGAAGAGGGAGGCGCCAGGGGCTAGGGTGCGGCTGCCCTCCCTCCCCCCCATTATATATAGGACCCCTAGGGGGGGCGCCGGCCCTAGGAGATGGGATCTCCAAGGGGGGCGGCGGCCAAGGGGGGTGGAGTGCCCCCCAAGCCAAGTGGGGCGCCCCCACCCCTAGGGTTTCCAACCATAGGCGCAGGGGGAGGCCCAAGGGGGGCGCACCAGCCCACTAGGGGCTAGTTCCCCTCCCACTTCAGCCCATGGGGCCCTTCGGGATAGGTGGCCCCACCCGGTGGACCCCCGGGACCCTTCCGGTGGTCCCGGTACAATACCGATTACCCCCGAAACTTTCCCGATGGCCGAAACTTGACTTCCTATATATAAATCTTCACCTCCGGACCTGTCAGAGTAATCGACCATGGGTACCCCGAGGACGGCAAGACGATATTTCAAGACATCGGGGCTAGCAAAGCCCCTCAGTTCGACTGCGCCAGCCAGTCGGCTGCCGACTGCGCCAACCAGCCGGCTGCCGACTGCAGCCCGAAGCGACATCGACAAGACGCCGACGAGACGATCGTACCGGAGCACTATTCACGTGTCATCTCAGCCATCATGTATAGTGTCACTTGTCCCCTGGCACTATATATGAAGTGACCCAGGGGACAAGGATGACACCCACCATGCCTAGCCCATGCCACTACCTAGCTTACTTCCTAAGCTACCCTCTCCTATATAAAGAGGCTCACATCCATCCATCCATGGAGGATGGACTCCCACGGCCACATTCATATGGCCACAAGGCCACTCATGGCCATACACGGCCACTAGAGCCGGCCATACGCCTGCATATACTAGATCAGATGCACTTGGCACTGATCCCAGATACAGCTCCAGGAGCACTTTGTATTGCCCGATGTACACCCCAGATAGATACACTCAGACATGCAGCAGTAGGAGTATTATCTCTCCAGAGAGCTCCAAAGCTTGGTAAACCACCGCGTGCTACTCGCATACCCGCTCCCGGTCCTATCAGCAGCAGTCTTACCCTCACACTAAGCCCTTGTGGCATCTGTCGACTCGCAAGCCCCCCGTGAGAATACCACGACAGTTGGCGCCCATCGTGGGATGGTACTACTACTATGCTACCACACTCTGCTGGTTTCGCTGTCCGGGCGGGACCATCTTTGTCTTCATCATCGCGGCATCGCGCCGCCTCTCCGATAGCGGTCGGGGGCTCGACATCGACATGCCCCTGGCATGGTCGTGAGGGGCCGCGTGACCTCACCATCGGCCTTGCCTTCTTCACCACCACCACAACGCCGACCGTTCGTCCGCGCGCGTGCCACGCATAGGGCCTCGTTTCGGTCGACCGTGGCCACCCACGCGCCGCTCGCGTTTGCTCCTCTCCATGCTACGCCTTGCTCTAGCCGGAACGCGCATTAGCTTCTCCACATGCCGTCTTTGCGAGCTAGCTAGATGCAAGTCAAAGTATGGTCAAACCATAGCCATGCATGCCTCATACATTTCCCATACATTGCTTGTTCAATAGCCAGATACTCCTTGTACATTGCCCGTACTCGAGTCAGACACCATCACCACCACAGGACCAGCGACGACACCAACCAGCCGCGGCTTCCCGGTGGTTCCCCGAGCACCTCCCCGCGCGCGGCCTCACCCCCCTGGCGCTCCGACCCTCCCGTGGCGCCGGCCCGTCGTCGCGCGGCCCTGCGCCCAGCTGTGGCGCTGCTCCACCATCGCGCCGCTTCCGCCTGAGCCCGGCCTCAACCGCCGTTGCTGCATCGCGCCCTCTGCTCCGCCCTCCTGCCACGGTTGCGCACCCCTCCACCGTCTCCGCGGCCGCGCGCCGCCCCGCTGGAGCTGTGCCGCCCCGTCCGCACCTCCCACGGTGCCCAAGAGCTCGAGCTTCTCCTCCCCGCAAGCCGGCCCCGGCCTCCCGCATCGCCTCCGCTAGGCTGCGTCGCCCCCGACGCCCTCGTCGGCCTCCCTCTTGGTCGCGCCTGTGTTGGCTTTGCCTGTGCCTCGGCTTTGCCCGCGCCCCCGCGCTGCTGGGCCGACTCCGCGCGCGCCCACGCGCCTACGTCTGGCCCGTGGCCGGCCGTCCCCATCCGGGCTGCTCCACGCGCGCGTGCCGGCTCTACCTCACCTTCGCTCCGGCCGGGTCCGCGCCGGCTACTCCTCCCGCGCGCGGCTGCTAGCCTGGGTCGGCTCCAGTGCCTACATGTTCAGCGGGCCAGGCCAGCTCCCGACCGGGTCGCGGCTCCCGCGCCGTCAACGTACCCCCAGCCACTGCTGCGCCGCCTCCACGCATCCAGGCCGGCTCCATCCGCACCCATCTGCGTCAACCCGGAGGCCCGCTCCGCTCCCGCCGGCTTCAGCCGCCCGGTCGGTTCCGGCTCCGCCGCGACCGGGTTCCTCATCCCGCCGGCTTCGCCTTCGCCCCCGGCTGCGTCCGCCTCTGCGAACCGTCCAGTCGGCTCCACCAACCACGCTGCATCCCAGCGCCCGCACCTGTTCGCCGCACTCCGGCCGACGGCTCCGTCCGCCCGTCGTTCGCGGCTCCCCACCGCCGCGGTTAGCTCAAAGCTCCGCCACGCCTTCCGCCGGCGCTCCGGCCGGCCGCAGCTCCAGGCCGGCTCCCGCCCCGCACGCGCGCGGCGCCTCCTCCTCCTGCCAGCGTCCACGCTCCCCTCCGCCTGACGGCTCTGTGCCGACTTCTCCCCGCCGTGGGCCGACTGCCCCGCGTCCACGCACACCAGCTCCGCGCCGCTCTGGCTCTCCGCCTTGCCCCGCGCCTGGCCGGGTTCGGCCCCTCCGTCTGCACCAGGTCTGCCCCGCATCGCTCCTCGCCGGCTCCCGCGCGCCTGCCGGCTTGCCGCCCAGCGCTGGCCGGCTCCAGGCGTCTACGCCTCCGTGACCGGCTCCCGCACGCCGGCCCCGCATGCAGCCTGCAACAGCCGGCTCCGCCTCCACTGCGTGCCGCATCCCGTCCCCCGGCTGCTGCGGTATCCCGGCCCGCCGGCATCGCCCGCGACCTGGCCACCGGCTACTGCCGCGTCCCGGCCGCCGGCTGGGCGTGCAAGCTGGCCTCCACCGCGTCCCACTCCCGCCGACTGCTCAGGCAGTGAAAAGAAAGCAAAAAAGAGAAAAAGAAAGGGGGAGTGGGTGCCGGCTGGAGAAAAGATGAAGAAAGAAACAGAAAAAGGGGGCCGGGTGAGAGAAAAGTCAAGGGCCGGCTGCCCAAGCCGGCTGAGAAAGAAGTGGCTGGGTGCTACAAGAAAAGGGCTGACTGCCCACAGCTGACTGCTGGCAAAAAAAAGAGATGTGCGTCCGGGTGCAAAGAGTCCGACTGCTGAGTCGGAGTCCGACTGCCCAGCCGGATAAAAAATAAATGTGTGTTCGGCTGCCCATAGCTGGACAAAAAGAAGAAGAAAAAAGCATCAACTTCAACAAAGAAGCCAAAGTAGTTGCTGGGAGATCCGGCCCGACTGCTCAGCAGTCGGCCCGAATCTCAGGGGCTACACCCAGCGGGTACGCTGATGCGCCCCCGCGAGAAAGAAGACAAAGTAGTTGCCGGGAGATCCGGCCCGACTGCTTAGCAGTCGGCCCGAATCTTGGGGGCTAGACCCAGTGGGTGCGCTGATGCGCCCCCGCGTGAAAGAAGACAAAGTAGTCACCGGGAGATCTGGCCCGACTGCTCAGCAGTCGGCCCGAATCTCGGGGGCTACACCCAGTGGGTGCGCTGACGCGTCCCCGTGAGAAAGAAGACAAAGTAGTCACCGGGAGATCCGGCCTGACTGCTCAGCAGTCGGCCCGAATCTCGGGGGCTACACCCAGCGGGTGCGCTGACGCGCCCCTGCGAGAAAGAAGACAAAGTAGTCACCGGGAGATCCGGCCCGATTGCTCAGCAGTCGGCCCGAATCTCGGGGGCTACACCCAGCGGGTGCGCTGACGCGCCCCCGCGAGAGAGAAAAGACAAAGTAGTTGCCGGGAGATCCGGCCCGACTGCTCAGCAGTCGGCCCGAATCTCGGGGGCTACACCCAGCGGGTGCGCTGGCGCGCCCCCGCGAAGATTGCAGACAAGAGAAGAGTTTTGTCCAGTTGCCAGCAGCCGGCAGAAGAGAAAAAGAAGAACAAGGACATTGCAAGCCGCCTCACCGCCCGGCCGGTCGAGCCTGACCGGCCGGGACCCCCCTTCGAGCACCCGGGGGCTCGAAGGCTGCACCCAGCGGGTGCGCCGACGCACTCTGCGAGCGTCGAGCCGCGCCGGCTGTCTTCGACGATCGCGACTACACAAAAATCAATGTGAGCTCTTCACCCGCATACTTTTGCACTACGCAAGCACGGATAACCCCGAGCGATGCTCGGGGGCTGTCTCCGCATTTTATTACAGTAACATCACTGTTCGCCCCGGCGCCAGCCAGAGTTGGCCTGGGGGCTGGCCGCTTGGCCTGTGACGTTAGTTCCCGCAGACGGCTTAGTAGCGTGCGTGGTACCAAAGGCCAACTCTTAGTCACAGACCGCAGAGCGGCTGTCCGGCTAGCAAGAGTGAACGCTGGAGGCCACCCACGCGAAAAACGTCCAGGAAGAAAAACACCTCGGGTGACCTGACCGTTTCCTTTATGAGTATCTACTCGGTTGAATCTGCTCCTAGACTCTGAGTATTGTACACTCCACTTCGCGGCCCACTCTTAGCCACAGACCACAGAGCGGCTGTCCGGCAAGCAAGAGCACAAGCCAAAAAGCGGAGGGAACACGAAAAAGATTAAGGGTGCTCAGACAAAACCGAGTCGGCACCCTCCGCATAAAACTTGCAATGCTAAAAGCAAACATTTGATATATCCGCATGGACTAACTTTGTCTTTTTTCATGATCATTTTCATGAACACTCGCCAAAAAACCTCCGCCCAACTTTGCCAAGTTGCCTGGAGGCTTGGGGGCTACTGTCGGAGTAATCGACCACGGGTACCCCGAGGACGGCAAGACGATATTTCAAGACATCGGGGCTAGCAAAGCCCCTCAGTCCGACTGCGCCAGCCAGCCGGCTGCCGACTGCGCCAACCAGCCAGCTACCGACTACAGCCCGAAGCGACATCGACAAGACGCCGACGAGACGATCGTACCGGAGCACTATTCACGTGTCATCTCAGCCATCATGTATAGTGTCACTTGTCCCCTGGCACTATTTATGAAGTGACCCAGGGGACAAGGATGACACCCACCATGCCTAGCCCATGCCACTACCTAGCTTACATCCTAAGCTACCCTCTCCTATATAAAGAGGCTCACATCCATCCATCCATGGAGGATGGACTCCCACGGCCACATTCATATGGCCATAAGGCCACTCATGGCCATACACGGCCACTAGAGCCGGCCATACGCCTGCATATACTAGATCAGATGCACTTGGCACTGATCCCAGATACAGCTCCAGGAGCACTTTGTATTGCCCGATGTACAGCCCAGATAGATACACTCAGACATGCAGCAGTAGGAGTATTATCTCTCCGGAGAGCTCCGAAGCTGGGTAAACCACCGCGTGCTACTCGCATACCCGCTCCCGGTCCTATCAGCAGCAGTCTTACCCTCACACTAAGCCCTTGTGGCATCTGTCGACTCGCAAGCCCCTCGTGAGAATACCACGACATGACCATTCCGGAACTCTGCGTGACGTCCGGGATCTCATCCGGAACTCCGAACAACTTTCGGGTTACCGTATACTAATATCTCAACAACCCTAGCGTCACCGAACCTTAAGTGTGTAGACCCTACAGGTTCGGGAGACACGCAGACATGACCGAGACGACTGTCCGGTCAATAACCAACATCGGGATCTGGATACCCATGTTGGCTCCCACATGCTCCTCGATGATCTCATCGGATGAACCATGATGTCGAGGATTCAATCAATCCCGTACACACTTCCCTTTGTCAAGCGGTACGTTACTTGCCCGAGACTCGATCGTCGGTATCCCAATACCTCGTTCAATCTCGTTACCGGCAAGTCACTTTACTCATACCGTAATGCATGATCCCGTGATCAACCACTTGGTCACATTGAGCTCATTATGATGATGCATTACCAAGTGGGCCCAGAGATACCTCTCCGTCATACGGAGTGACAAATCCCAGTCTTGATTTGTGCCAACCCAACAAACACTTTCGGAGATACCCGTAGTGTACCTTTATAGTCACCTAGTTACGTTGTGACGTTTGGCACACCCAAAGCACTCCTACGGTATCCGGGAGTTGCACAATCTCATGGTCTAAGGAAATGATACTTGACATTTGGAAAAGCTATAGCAAACGAACTACACGATCTTTGAGCTATGCTTAGGATTGGGTCTTGTCCATCACATCATTCTCCTAATGATGTTATCCCGTTATCAATGACATCTAATGTCCATAGTTAGGAAACCATGACTATCTTTTGATCAACGAGCTAGTCAACTAGAGGCTCACTAGGGACGTGTTGTGGTCTATGTATTCACACATGTATTACGATTTCCGGATAACACAATTATAGCATGAACAATAGAAAATTATCATGAACAAGGAAATATAATAATAACCATTTTATTATTGCCTCTAGGGCATATTCCCAATAGTTGCCTACCGTTAACATCTTTGGTATCCGAGGTATCCGGATTCTTTGATGTGTTGTTGCTGCGAGCCAGCCAGCTGTCCTCGCCCGCGCAAAAGCGGGTCATGAGTGTTTTGAGGGCTGCCATAGATTTCAGCTTCTCCTAGCCGAGGTGGCGGGCGAGGCATTCGTCGTGGATGTTATGCTTGAATGCCGCTAGGGCCTCTGCATCCGGACAGTCTACAATTTGATTTTTCTTAGTAAGGAACCGTGTCCAGAATTGTCTGGCCGATTCCCCTGGCTGCTGGGTTATGTGGCTCAAGTCATCAACATCCGGTGGCCGCACATAAGTGCCCTAGAAGTTTTCAAGAAATGCGTCTTCCAGATCCTCCCAACTGCTGACGGAATCTGCTGGCAAGCTATTCAGCCAATGCCGAGCTGGTCCTTTGAGTTTTAGTGGGAGGTACTTGATGGCATGTAGATCATCACCACGAGCCATGTGGATGTGAAGGAGGAAATCCTCAATCCATATGGCGGGATCTATTGTGCCATCATATGATTCGATATTTACTGGTTTGAAACCCTCTGGAAATTCATGATTCATAACTTCATCAGTGAAGCATAGGGGGTGTGCGGCACCTCTGTGCCGGGCTATATCCCGACGTAGTTCGTATGAGTCTTGTCTGCTATATTCGGCCTGGCCGGATTTACTCTTGGTGTATCCGGCGCAATGATCATTGTCCCGTGTGGGCGCACGTGCCCGTGTCCCATATACTGACCTTGCGATTTTTGTCTTGCTGTCCAGTATGTCTCGCAGGTCCTCTATGTTGCCCCGGGCCTTAGTATTTTTGACTGAGTGGCGACGGGGTGCGGGCTGAACTTTAGGCTGAAATGCCTCTCTGGCTCGGGCGCGTAGTGGCCGGTCAGCCGCATCATACGCTGGTGAATGAGGTTTCAATGCTTCCTCCTTGAGGTGAGGTAGCAACCTGCGTTTTGGGTAACTCTTGGACGGGAGCTCGAGTTCATGCTCCTCGGCCGCAAGGACTTCGGTCCACCTGTCTGCTAGCAGGTCTTGATCAGTTTGAAGCTGTTGCTGTTTTTTCTTAAGGCTATTTGCCGTGGCCATAAGCCGGCGCTTGAAGCGCTCTTGCTCGACGGGGTCCTCAGGCACGATAAACTCGTCATCGCCGAGGCTCGCCTCGTCTTCGGAGGGAGGCATGTAATTGTCCTCCTTCGGTTCTCCATCTGTTGTCTGCTCTGGAGGGCTAGCTTGTTCGTACTCTAGCTCTACACCGTGCTGGAGGGGATTGTTGTTGTCTTCAGCGCTATCCGGAGTGTTATTATCTCCTATGCCGGTATCATTGCTCTTGCTATGGCGGGACTTAGAGCGGCGCCGCTATCGTCGGCGCTTGGGTTGCTTCTTGGCGGGGTCATCCTTCGCTGTCTCGTCGCCATTGCCTTCTTTGGGGGTGTCCACCATGTATATATATCATATGATGAGGTGGCGGTCCAGCGCCCTGAGGGCGGCGGTTCCTGTTCGTCTCCGGCTTCGTCGTCCATACCGTCGAAGTCTTCGGAGTCAAAGTCGAGCATGTCGGTTAAGTTGTCGATAGTGGATACTAAGTGGGTGGTGGGTGGGCAGCGAATTTCTTCGTCATCCGCATCCCATTCTAGCCGGACATAGTTCGGCCAAGGTTCTCCTGACAGGGAGAGAGACCTTAATGAATTTAGCACATCTCCGAAAGGTGAGTGCTGAAAGATATCCGCGGAGGTGAACTCCATGATCGGCGCCCACTCGGACTCGACGGGCACGGATGTGAGCGGCTCGGAGTCCGTGGCCGGAGATGAATCCAGTGGTTCGGCGACACAGCTCTCGTAAGGGGTGAAGTCAGTATCCGGCTCTATCGCCACAGAGGGTGCGGCCTCCATGGCGGGGTCCATCCCTCCGCTCTCGGATGGCGCGACTTGCTCCGGATTGAAGGCCGAAGTGGTTGCGGATGCAATCTCCCGGACACCGTCCGACGACAGAGTTACGTCATGCTCGTCGCGACTGTGCGGCGCGTCCGACATGGGCTCGAATCTGTCAAAGATCAAGTCTCCGTGGATGTCAGCCGTGTAGTTTAAGTTTCCAAATCTGACCTAATGGCCAGGGGCATAGCTTTCGATCTGCTCCAGATGGCCAAGCGAATTGGCCCGCAGAGTGAAGCCGCCGAATACGAAGATCTGTCCGGGGAGGAAAGCCTCACCCTGGACCGCATTGCTAGCGATGATCGAAGTATCCATCAAGCCTTGCGGTGACGACACAGTGGAACTCTCAATGAAAGCACCAATGTCGGTGTCAAAACCTGCGGATCTCGGGTAGGGGGCCCCTAACTATGCGTCTAAGGCGGATGGTAACAGGAGGCAGGGGACACGATGTTTACCCAGGTTCGGGCCCTCTTGATGGAGGTAATACCCTACGTCCTGCTTGATTGTTCTTGATGATATGAGTATTACAAGAGTTGATCTACCATGAGATCGAAGAGGCTAAACCCTAGAAGCTAGCCTATGGTATGATTGTATGTTGTCCTTTGGACTAAAACTCTCCGGTTTATATAGTCATCAGAGGAGGCTAGGGTTACATAAGGTCGGTTACAAAGGAGGAGATATACATATCCGTATTGCCTAGCTTGCCTTCCACGCCAAGTAAAGTCCCATCCAGACACGAGACGAAGTCTTCAAACTTGTATTTTCATAGTCCAATAGTCCGGCCAAAGGATATAGTCTGGCTGTCTGGAGACCCCCTAATCCAGGACTCACTCAGCAACCCTCAGCCCTTTCGCAGCACATGCAGTACATGGGTAAGCAATGTGCGCATGCGTCGTGATAGCTCATGCTTCCTTGTCTAGTACATTGTCTAAACAGGCTACTGTTTCCTGCCACTCCTCTCATTGGTTTCCCGCCTCTTCTCCCATCGTTTTCCCGCTACCAGTGTCAGTGCTCATTGAAGGCTAGCGGTGACACACTGTCCATGTAAATATCGCACACAGTTTCTAAAAGCACAAATGTGTGTGGTAGGAGGGAGTAGGTCCCATAGGGTGACCAGCGTGAAACGCCTTAATGGCAAGGAGGCAATTCCTATCAGCAAGGGGTGGCTTCCCATTTGCTAGCCTAGTCGAATAGAACGCAGAAGTTAAGTGTGCTCGGGCTGCAGTAGTCCAAGGATGGGTGACCCAGTGGGAAGTTGCATATCTCAAGCTTCATTTAAATGCCATGACACCGTCATTATAGAGATAAATATCTCTATAGTGACCTATCATGGCAATTAAATGAACCTTGGGATCCTTGTTTTGCTAATTTATAGACTATGTTTTATTGGTTATTTTTTGCTCTAAAAAATTAAAGAATGATTGACTTGACCTGTCATGGCGATTATATAAACCTTTTTCAGGTCGCATGCAAGGTATATGGGGCAGGGTGTTCTTATCGAGCATTTCTCCCTTGTGCGGCTTATAGACGCTGCACATATCTGTGGGCTCCTCGAGGTATATATACTATCCTTTACCAACAATGAGGGGGCCCACACAATCTATCCCTTTGACCCAACAATGAGAAGGGTTTGACCATGATGGTTTCCTATTGATTCTAGTAAGGTACACCGGCATTGCACGCATGAGATTTGGTAACCAAATTATGAACAAATAGCACACTATAGCATGTAAGCTTTGAGTCATATATGCATGATGTAGATGTTCGTTTAATTCTTATAGTTCATCTCATTCAAAATCAATTAGTTTTATAAAAAATCTATTTTAAGATTCATGTAATTGTGCATTGTAAAGCATAAAGTAAAAAAACAAAATGTGACAATTCATTTAGAAAAAAAAGTTTGGGCAGTTAAGATATGGAAGATTCTAGAACAAAGGAGAAGTGCTTGTATTTTGAGGTTTGTGCATTATGCTTAAGTTCAACCATGGAGTCTTCTAGATTGTACATGTGGCAGAATCTGGTGGAATGTAGATGATATCCAACGGCCAATAGTGCTTAGATTTGCCATCTCTATACCGCCGGATTGGCTTCATCCAACGACCAACTTTCTAAGTTATTCGCAGACTATATAGGGGTATAGATGTGTGACATGCTAGACCAAATAAAGTTTGAGCGCATGCATGGGACGACCCCCCCTGCCGCCTCGAAGTTGGGAAACCGACATTGTACGTATTGAACCAGGCTTGGAGTCGGGTACGGTGTTTGTTTGTAATGTAGTTGGTGCACTACTGCAGGATGCTGCTAACGCAACACGACGATCAAAGACCCTTCAAGAAACTGTGTGCGATACAATAATCGCAAATGGTGGTGTATGAAAACTATAAAAAATGTATAAAACATTTGCGATGACGGATGCATCAAACACGGTTCAGATTTTAGTTGCGTGTGCGATGAAGGGCATACTGTTCAGTTCCATTAACTGTTTGTGATGAGGAGGAACAAAAGAAACGGGCAGCCAGATGAAGGCGTGTGCGATACACAGCATATGGTTCACTCAGATGAACTGTTTGTGATGAGGACAAACAAAAGAAACGGGCAGCCAGATGAAGGTGTGTGCGATATACAACATACAGTTCACTCGTATGAACTATTTGTGATTAGGCAACACAAAAGAAATGGTCAGCCAGATCAAGGTGTGTGCGATATACGCATGCGGTTCACTCAGCCCTTGTCGTCAGTGTGTGACCTCTGTGGCAACCGTTCGCTCCCCAGATGCCTCTTCGTGTACCATGGCAACTGTCCAATGACCCTTCGCCTTTCCCTCTCAATTTGGAACTTCTGCCGCACGCTTGCTCTTCCTCCCTCCTCCATTTGCCTTCACCTTCCTTCTCCATTTTTTAATCGTCTTCTCCATGGAGGGAATAGGCCAGAAACGACCCTATTATTCTTGCCCCAATCTAAATGATGACGCGGTGGACGAACTCATTGATTGGTGCGACGTCATCACCTCGGCTAGCATGGCAGGTTCGTTCAAGACCATTCTTGACTCAACTAATAACATCATTACAAGGAACCCAAGGGTCCAGGAGCGGTTTGATCTCCCCTATCTTCTTCGTCGTGACCCTGCTGACTGGCGCGGGGATGAGGGAAGCCTCGCCTTGTGTAAGTTGATGCCGCTTGATAATGATACGTATGATGTTAAGATGCCATCGCTTGTGGGCAAGGCTTGGGCAGGCGCAAATGGAGATTGGGTTGTTTATATTGGGTACAATTGCGAGTGGAAACTTGTGAATGTGTACACTCGTCACCGGGTTCCACTTCCAAAAATCTCAGACGACTGCCCAGAGGTTGAGTACACCGGTATTCTACGTGAGTTCAAATACGATCATGCTGACTGTCGTCTACGGAGGATAGCAATTTGTCGAGTTTCCAACCGCTCTTGGGATTACACGAACTATGAAGTTGTTGCTATCTTCGACAAGCTTGTTGCCGTCCTTACTTCCACGCCTCGATGGATATTGCTCAAAAATCAATTTCTATACACAGATGAGTACTGTGATGCAATTCAATACGAGGGTCTTGTGTTTTCTGCCACCACTCGTGGCACTGTTTTTGCATGGAATCCTGATGCTTTTGGTACGTTTGTCTTCCACTGTAATTATAATTGTTTTATCCACATGCATGCAGGTTAGCTAGTTTCCCTTTACTAATTAACCTTCTTGTGTTTCCAAGGTCCTGTGAACATTCCACCATCTATACTTGAAACTTTTTACGAGCATGAGGATGAGCAGGACCCATATACTTAGTGGCACCTAGCAACTTATTTCGATGGATCACCTCTTCTTGTCTATAAACAGGGCACTGCTGATGTTACTAAGGAAGCAGGTGTTGTCTCGCATGGTCGCACTCTCCGGACCTATTACAACATTCGTTGCAGGGTATTCGGGATGGATACTAGTGTACTAGTGCCAACACCTTCTCCCTAGTTCAGTATTGAAAGTCTTGGAGGAAACTCGCTCTTCCTTAGACAAAACTATCCAATGATGGTGGAAGGCGATCCAGCTGCTGTTGACACAACGTTACTACCATTTATGAGAAGCAACTGTATCTATACCTCGGACATTACTATGCTTCCCTACCGTCACTATATGGGTCCTGACATAGGCCGCTTCAGCCTCGATGACCAGTCATGCGTTGGTCTCGAGATTGACGGTAGCTGGCCCTTCCCAGAGAATCACTTCTGGTTCAAAGCAAGCATTTCCAACGCCGATGAGTGGTTGAGCTAAAGTTCATTTCATCGCTTTGTTATTTGTTGGGTGAGAAAAACTTTATTAGAATGTTTTGTTGGAAATGATCTATAATCCAACGTGTATCCTCGTTGTCGTTGTGGGTGATGACTTGTTGTATGTAATCAATGGTACATTTTCATATGCATCCATCAACTCACGCCTGCTAGTGGTGTCCATATGAACGGTGCTAGTGATTTTAGTTGCAAAAATTAGATAGTGCTAGTGATTTGTAGCTGCATATTTTGACAAATCGCAGTGTTAAAAGGTTGACAAATGGCAATGTTACTAGATAAACAAATGTCAATCTTTCCAGTTTGACAAATGGAAACATACCCAAAATGACAGATATGCAAATCTTACCCAATTGTTTTGTACGTGCTTGCACACGGGTCATGCAAAACAACTGTTTGCGTTGAAGGGATGCAGAAATCTTGCTCAGCACATTTTCCCTTGGCTTCCTAAGGAAGCTGTCGGTTTGCATACGGGTGTTCTAAGTAAAACGTTTGCGACGAGTGTTTTATATTTAAAAACCATTGACGTTTCTTCAAAAGAAAATTGTTTGATAAGTCTGTACATTAATAGAGAAAACTGCAAGTTCGTTCAAACCATATCTTTCATTCAGTCACACTGCGAATTATATTCATATGATCAAGAATTCGAGATATAGTATTAAACCCCAAAAAAACTATTTCTGGCGGCGGCGTGCCGCGCCGTCGTTGTCGTTGTCATCCTCCAGGACACCGTTGTTGAAGTCTTCAAGGCAGCACAAAATGTTCTTCACTTGTAAATCGAACATCATGTCGTCGCTCGATCGACGGGTGGGGCACAAGAGGACGGCAACTGGCGCCGCTGAGAGGTAGCTGTCAATGGCAGCGTCCCATGCCGCCGAGGGGCGCACGGGCACGGGCACGGGCACAGCGGGTGTAGCCAAACGCATGGGGACCGGCGCCGCGATGGGTGGAGGGGCGCACACAGGCAGGGGCACGGGCGCGGCGGGTGCAGCCAAATGCACGGGGGCCGGCGCCACGGTGGGTGGAGGGGCGCGCGTGGGCACGGGCGTTGGCATGTACATGAGCTCGCGCGGGTCCGCGGAGACCTCGCTGACGCCCGCGGCTTCCAGCTCTATGATAGTGCTCGACGACCAGCCCGTCAATGCCGCGGGGATGGTCGCTGGTGCGGGCGCGGGGATGGGAGCTGGGATGGGAGCGGGGGCAGCAACCGCCGCGGCCAGCTCGTTCTGAGCCATGTCCATGAGGCCCCATTCCTCCTTATTTTTTATCTCCTACGGCTCGGAGTCGACTTCACCAAACTTGAAGACTAGTGGCAGATGATCATTCTGCGCCATGGCGTTGGTGGAGGTCTACAGGAGGGAGGGGAATGGGAGGCGAACAGTAAGGCCGACCGTATTAAATAGCGGCTCGGGCGCCATTAATGGAGAGGAAGGCGGGCGGCCATGGAAGTCAAAGGGCCCCCTTTCCCAGTGAGCCTGCGCAGTGTACAACTCGCATGCTTCCCGGTGAGCCTGCGCATTGGAGGACAGCTTGCACGCCTCTCGGTCAGCCTGCGCACCGGACTGCGCTTGCACACCTCCCATTCAGTCAAGGTCAAGCAGCTGTCCGCACGACACCTCCTACAGCCATTAAAACCAAGTCACATGGCGTCACGTGAATGGTTAACAGAACGAACACAGTTTGAATTATACAAACGTTTGAGATATTAAAGTGGCAGCTATTTTTTTCAAAATGCCTTTGTTGGCTGTCATTATTCGAGTGCGCCTTCTCCCAAAATGGACACAAAAAATGCCACAGCATGTCGGGTGCCATTCCATGATAGCATGCTAAGTTTCATGAATTTTAGACGAGTTTTGGATTTACTAGAATTTAAAAACCAGGCATCTCAATGTTTTGCCGGCAATCAACGGTGCCCTGGTGTTTGAAATTCATTCCCATTTCTTGCATGGGACCTAAGAATGCACCCAAGGACACATATTTGAATTTTCAACCAATTTATATGCACTGGAGCATGTGCATGTAGTTCAAATTTGAATTATGCACATAAATGCATTGAAAACTTAGTTAATGCATAAAAATGTCCAAAGGAACCCCGAAAAATCCCAAAAATTGACACAACGCTCTTGTTGTTCTATGTTGACACGAGAAACTTTTTGAAAGCAATAAGAGGCAATGGATATCGTTTCGTCCCCAAAGGTGGGACGTTCCCTACCGAAACCATCATGCTTGTTGTGAGAAGCTCTGGTTTGTGAGAAGAATATACCTGAACCTGCCCCAAATGGGACAAATTTTTTAACACGACATGTTGATGCCGCTCCATGATAGCATGCCAAGTTTCATGAATTTCAAACGAGTTTTGGATTTACTAGAATTTAAAAACCAGGCATCTCAACGTTTTGCCGACAATCAAAAGTGCCCTGGTGTTTGAATTTCATTCCCATCTCTTGCATGGGACCTAGAAATTCACCCAAGGACACAGATTAGATTTTTCAACCAACCTTAGTGCATTGTAGCATGTGCTTGTAGTTCAAATTTCAATTATGCACATAAAATGCCTAGAAAACCCAATTAATGCCTAAAAATGTCCAAACGAACCCCGAAAAATCAAAAAAATTGACACAACACTCATGTTGTTCTATGTTGACACTAGATTTTTTTTTGAAAGGAATAAGAGGTAATGGATATCGTTTCGTCCCCAAAGGTGGGACGTTCCCTACCAAAACCTTCATGCTTGTTGTGAGAAGCTCTGGTTTGTGAGAAGCTTATACCCGAACCTGCCCAAAATGGGACAATTTTTTTACCACGGCATGTTGATGCCACTCCATGATAGCATGCCAAGTTTCATCAATTTCACACGAGTTTTGGATATACTAAAATTTAAAAACCAGGCATCTCAATGTTTTGCCAGCAATCAACAGTGCCCTGGTGTTTGAATTTCATGCCCATCTCTTGCATGGGACCCATAAATTCACCGAAGGACACACATGTGATTTTTCAACCAACTTTAGTGCATTGGAGCATGTGCTTGTAGTTCAAATTTGAATTGTGCACATACAATGCCTAGAAAACCCAGTTAATGTATAAAAAAAGGCCAAACGAACCCCGAAAATTCCAAGATTAAACACAACAGTCCTGTTGTTCTATGTTGACACTAGAATTTTTTTGAAAGCAATAAGAGGCAACGGCTATCGTCCCGTCCCCAAAGGTGGTACGTTCCCTATCGAAACCATCATGCTTGTTGTGAGAAGCTCCGGTTTGTGAGAAGCTTATACCGGAACCTGCCCCAAATGGGACAAATTTTTTACCACGGCATGTTGATGCCGCTCCATGATAGCATGCCAAGTTTCATAAATTTCACACGAGTTTTGGATTTACTATAATTTAAAAACCAGACATCTCAACGTTTTGCCAGCAATCAACAGTGCCATGGTGTTTGCATTTCATTCTCATCTCTTGCATGGGACCTGGAAATTCACCCAAGGACACACATGTGATTTTTCAACCAACTTTGGTGCATTGGGGCATGTGCTTGTAGTTCAAATTTGAATTATGCACATAAAATGCCTAGAAAACCTACTTAATGTATAAAAAAGGCCAAATGAACCCCGAAAAATTCCAAGATTAAACACAATACTCCTGTTGTTCTATGTTGACACTAGAATTTTTTTGAATGCAATAAGAGGCAACAGATATCATCCCGTTCCCAAAGGTGGTACCTTCCCTATCGAAACCATCATGCTTGTTGTGAGAAGCTCTGGTTGTAAGAAGCTTATACCCAAACCTATCCAAAATGGGACAAAATTTTCACCACGCCATGTTGATGCCGCTCCATGATAGCATGCCAAGTTTCATGAATTTTAGACGAGTTTTGGATTTACTAGAATTTAAAAACCAGGTATCTCAACGTTTTGCCGGCAATCAACAGTGCCCTAGTGTTTGAAATTCATTCCCATCTCTTGCATGGGACCTAGAAATTCATCCAAGGACACACATGTGATTTTTCAACCAACTTTGGTGCATTGGAGCATGTGCTTGTAGTTCAAATTTTAATTATGCACATAAAATGCCTAGAAAACCCAGTTAATGTATAAAAAAGGCCAAACGAACCCCGAAAAATTCCAAGATTAAACACAACACTCCTATTGTTCTATGTTGACACTAGATTTTTTTTGAAATCAATAAGAGGCAACGAATATCGTCCCGTCCCCAAAGGTGGTACGTTCCCTATCGAAACCATCATGCTTGTTGTGAGAAGCTCTGGTTTGTGAGAAGCTTATACCCAAACCTTCCCCAAATGGGACAAAATTTTCACCACGGCATGTTGATGCCGCTCCATGATAGCATGCCATGTTTCATGAATTTCATACGAGTTTTGGATTTACTAGAATTTAAAAACCAGGTATCTCAACGTTTTGCCGACATTCAACAGTGCCCTAGTGTTTGAAATTCATTCCCATCTCTTGCATGTGACCTAGAAATTCACCCAAGGACACACATGTGATTTTTCAACCAACTTTAGTGCATTGGAGCATGTGCTTGTAGTGAAAATTTAAATTATGCACATAAAATGCCTAGAAAACCCAGTTAATGTACAAAAAAGGCCAAACGAACCCCGAAAAATTCATTCCCATTTCTTGCATGGGACCTAAGCTTGCACTGAAGGACACATATTTGATTTTTCAACCAATTTGTATGCACCGGAGCATGTGCATGTAGTTTAATTTTGAATTGTGCACCTGAAATGGCTAGAAAACCAGTTTAATGTATAAAATGTCCAAACGAACCCTGAATAATTCCAATTCTTTTACGACACACATATAGTTGCATGTTCATTGCAGATAAAAGTCTAGCAATTCAAACAGCGTCCATTGCCGCTATGACCCCATTTTGTAATTCAAATCAAGTAGACCCCACACAGTTTATTATCAGCAACCGTCTGAGATGTAGTAAAAAATATCTTGGAGTACCGTCGGTGTATATAGTACGCCTATGGCTTACGCGAGAAGGTGCATCGCCTACAGTCCACAACCGGCATGTCAAGCACACTAGCTCGCTCCCCCAAAACTCCTGCCTCTGCATCCCTCGCAATCTCAAAAATATCTACCGCCTAGAAGGTTTTAATGTTTGATAGCACACGATTAGTATGTGCGGACCGTGTGCGATGTCTGTTACTCCCGCTCTGCTTCATTCCCTTGATTCAAATTTTCAGTAGCCCCGGCATTTTACTCCCGCCTCTGCATCCCTCGCATTCTCAAAAATATCTGCTCGCCCTTGATCCAAATTTTCAGTAGCCCCGCCTTGTTACCCCCGCCTAGTAAATTTTTTAGTTGTCACAGTATTTCCTCAAACACAACCTCCACTCACACAGACACACACAACCCTCGAAACCATCGGTAGGCCGTTGCCATCGACGGCGCCTCCATCCTCAACCTTTGCCTGTGTGCCGGGGAGCTCGAGGAGCCAATGGCCAAAAGGAGGTTTATCACGGCCTTTTCGCCAGACGCCGGCGAGGTGGCCGCTGAGGTGTCCCCGTCGTCTTCCGCGGGCCCGATCCACCGTCGCCGGCCCCCTGATCCACCCGCCACCGCGCCCCTATGCTGGTTCGAGGACTTCCCCGTCCTTCCCCAGACCCGGCAGCTGACGAAGTCGTACCTCGGGGTCCGGCAGCGACGGTGGGGGATGTGGGTCGTCGAGATTACAGATCGAGAGACCCACACCCGCCAGTGGCTCGGTAGCTTCCACACCACCGAGCTCACGGCCATGGAGTACGAGCACTGGCAGGCCCGCTACCACGGCGTGGCAGCTAGGCTCAATTTCCCCTTCGGCACATGTCCGGTCGACCTCGTTCCCCCGGAGCTAGGGGTGGTGAGCTCGGCTATGGTGCCTTCCCCAACGACCCCGACAACGGTACTGGCCCGGGCCCGGCTCGCGACACACCGTACATGACAAGGAAGGATTGGCTCGACCTCTACTTCGACCAAAAGTAGTTTAGCTTAGTTTAAATTTATGTTTTATGTTCAGTTATGCAAAACTATCTATGTTTATGTTTAAATGCATGCAACTTTTGTTTGAACCTGCTTTGAACTTGATC